>NC_056732.1:1577783694-1577851194 GCF_019279795.1 Protopterus annectens | reverse complement strand
CAATGCTTGAATGGTTACCCGCCCAGTGGTGGTTAGTGCCTTCAAAGTAAAGGGTGGCTGGGTGGGATTCAAACGAAGCAACTGAATGGGTGAGACTCTGTCAAAGCATGTCAATGAAAATTATTTGCAATCAAACAACATGTGTGGTCATTCACTTTTGTTCACAGACTGCCTCATTATGCACCTATTAATTATTGCAACTTTACTAATTATATACATATCAGATGTATGACTTGCAGTCAACAAGGCCAGTCCTAGGTGAATTGGAGCCCTAGAAAAAGGACTTTACTGGCCAACCTGACCCATATTATTGTCTTCTGTACTTCCTCACTGCCTGTTCCATGCTTTACTCATCCTGGCCCTACACTATCCAGAATTATTATTTCTTTCTTGCTTTTTCACACTTTGTCTTACTTTTTAGCTTTCCACCATGCCTTTATCAAATCCTAACCAGCCAAGTCTCTATGGCAATAAGTCCTGAGAATGTAACTGAATTAAGCTGGGTGTCTGGGGGCCATTGGGACCACAGAATTCATATTGTTCTAGATAATCTGAGCTATATCATAAGTTTTTTTAAATGTTTGATTTAATGATGGTCTGAACAAAAATTCACCAGTTAAGAGCCTACACCATTGTGAAGAGGGATAAAGCTCTAACTACAGCCTGGGCTATCCAGGTTTGTTTATCAGCCTGATGTCTGAGGTGTTGGGAGTGAGGGGGGGATGGACATGCATATCCCAGGGGGAGAGGGTATTCATTTAATCACTCACTGAAGGGAGGTGTGGTCCACAGTGGAGAAAAACTCTTAAACATACCAAGGCAAATGCAAGGAGAGGTACAACAATGTATAATAAAATTTAAAATAGGATCCTTCCAGCATAAAGGATGATGGAGAGCTGGGATGTCTGTATCTCTTTGCCAGTCCTGACCTTTATTAGAGGAAATCTAGTGGGGATAGGAAGGGGAGGAATTTGTGGATCTGGAAAATGATGAAGGACACAGGGATTCCCTGAGGGTCAGCTTTAGAGAAGTGAAAAAAATCATATGCAAGGAAAGAAATTTAGTCTTATTTTTATTTACAAGGAAAAAATAAGCTATGTCTAAAGCTTATTGATCAACGCTAACAAAACAGTAGTTCCTCAACACACCTGTAAGACAAATGCAAGGATGTATAAATACTATCTGGGAATTGTGCTACCTTCCTGCCCCTTATAAAGGGATAGTTACCTTACCCCTCTGGTATTAGATTGGGATGAAAGTAAAATTATAAATGGTCGGAGGAAATTATACAGCTGATGGTGTGGGAGAAGAAGCCAAAGCACATGCATAAAATTCAAACAGAGGCAGGAAGTTTATTCACACTCAACCAGAGAACCAATCATTGCTTCATTATGCACCTGTTCATTATTGGCACTTCACTAATTATATGCATATCAGATATCAGACTTGCATTCAACCAGCCCAGTCTTAGGTAAAATGGAGCTCTAGATCAAGGACTTCACTGGTCCACCTAATGCACATTAGTGCCTCTCTGCACTTCTCACTGCATCTCTCATGTTTTCCTCATCCTGGTCCTACAACATCCAGATAAATTACTTCTTTCTTGCTCTTTCACATTTTGTCTGAATTTTTAGCCCCCCCTCATGCCTTTAGCAAATCCTAACTGGCCAAGCTAACTGGCAGCACTCCTCAGTGTAACATTCTTACAATGATCATTTGCTTTCATACACATCTTACCCAGAATGTCACTGTCAGGCTTTTATTGATTAGAACAGTGATGGCTGACTGTAATGGAAAGTCAAAAAGATTATGGCTAACTTGCTACTTTTAGATACACTGCAACCCTTGTCCCCCACACACCAATAATTCATAGGGTTCTAGATAATCTGAGTTGTATCATAAGTTTTTTTTTTCTTTTTACTGGGGGTGCTGTAGCCCAGAAGCGATTACCACAAGCTGCCTCTGAAAATTCCTTTTTGAAGGAATGATAACACCAAAATGGCAGAAGGAACTGGAAATTCAAAGGAGTCTAGAGTGCGTGTTTGGAAATTTCTTTGTGAAGAGGAGAAATACTATCTAAGGCTAATGCAATCAGCCCCAAGGCAGGAAACTCGTGGGATGTTCACATACCAGAGAGGGTTCTGCTGCTAGTGGTTACCTATTTTGTGTTGGAGAGACTTCAGAACCAAACTTTTACTCTACTTTTTAAACCTTTTTGTGTTGGAACATTTCAGACTGTAACCTTGAATCTGCAGTGGCAGGAAAAGACTGTATTGCACTAAACATTTTGTTTAGTTTCAAGTCTGTTCAATAGGGTGCAATATTTTGAAAGTATAGAACTCTATGAGTAACCAAGAACCCTGTGCACATGTATCAAGTTTCAGCCATGAATACAGCACACATACTGAAGTTTTATGAGTAAATGCAAGAGTTTTATTTGTGTTGCTGACTTTTGTTGCTTATATTTCCCTGGCAAAATAAAGCCTATTTTTTCTGTTCTGCTAATGGAATCGCTAACTTTAGAAAAGAAACTGATGTACATATTAACAAATATGTATATATTAAAAATATATATCTGTATGTATGTAAGTATGTGTAATATAAGAAATGTTCTAAGTTAAGCATTTCATTGTCAATTTTCTTTAAGCAAGTTAAATCATGTTTTTCACAGACACTTGTTCTTAGTCCTCATTTCATTTTTAGTACAGGCGAACTATAATTTTGTAATAGACCACTGAAAGTTTGCAAATTGATTAGGCTGGAGACAATGGTTCAAACATTTTATGCTTGTTTGTTATATGAGAACACTTTAAATCTGCAGATTAGCCTCCTTGAATGTTTAAACTCCATGTTAATCTTTCTGTCTTACTATAATAGCAAATAGAATGCGAAACATATATATTGTTCACTTCTGAGAATTACAGTTAAAGTTATAAGCACTGGGAGTTTAACGAAACAAATGGATTACATTCTTTAATGGAAAGAGGCCTTCTCATTATAAAGCAATATAATAGCTTGTTAAAAACCTTCTGGGCTATTTTGACTATGCACGTCCTCCCTGAAGTATTTTAACTTGAGCCTTTACTGGTAGTGAGTAAATGTATGTCTAGGACAGTCTCTGAGAATGATGTCATGTTTTTCTGACCAGCTAAATAAAAGGCATAAAAGGCTGATTTTCTAAAATTAACACTAAAGTAATATTATATATTTTCTTCCACACTGGATATTATTAAATGAATGGCTATAGAAATGAATGAATGAATGAAGATAGCTACCAGTGTAGGGAATCATGATTGAATGAATGAATGAATGAATGAATGAATGAATGAATGAATGAACATAGCCACCAGTATAGGGAATTATGATTGGTTCTCCAATCATAGTTATTTTATTATGTGTTCAAGACAAGGATACCAAGAAAGTCCTTCAGAGGTGAATCTTGACATCCATACCAAGAACACATCATAAACGTTATGATTGGAGAGACCTAATTATAATTCATTGCACAGAAATTTATCTGCCCCATGTACTACACATTACAGAGAAAAGTGTAGGAGTGTAAAGTGTTTTATTTGTTTTGTAAGCCTTTGAAAGCCAGTAAAACTGTTAGCACTGCCAAACAGACTAAAGGCAAAAATGAAGGGTCTTTCTAAGTACTGAACAGCTTTAAAGGTTTTTAGACACTTCATTCTGCCACACATGTTTTGGAAGTATGGCATCACGGTATCCAACAGCCATCTTGCCTGTTGTTAATCTGTATTGCAAGATGCAATCATAAAAGAGCTTATGACATCAGAAATGTTCTTAACAAGCGTGTCTTTTTCTCATTTTGGTAGAGTACTTGTGGCATTTCAACACTACATCTTATTCTAGTGTATCAGGTCTGCTAAATTCTGAATATTTCAGAAAAGAAAGAAGTAAATATCACCATATGCTTTATCTCTACCACAATACTATTCTGTTATCCTATCACCCAAGGTTTTTCACTGCCAGATTTTTTTCCTTTAGATTTCCTCACATCTTATCTTCAGCCTATCTAATATGATGAAGTAAAACATAAATACATATTTTCCACTCATCTGAATGTTTCTACAATTTAAATGCACCACTAATTAATTTCTTAACCTTAGGATATGTTCATCAGCACTAATACTGACTAAATTCAAAAGGATTCTTATGTTCACACTGCACCTTGTTGTAATTTATTATACTTTACCTTAATTGTCCTCTGATGTTATTTTTAGGAACCATTTTAAATGTTGGGACCCACTAGAGCAAGTCCCAAAATACAGAGACTGAATGACTGAAAGAAGGGACTTGCATATAATAAGTCTGAAATGCAATTTTTAAGAATACTCACTTTTCTCTGAGGTATGGCAATCTCAGAGCTGCTATATATAAGTTTGTGGGTATGGGGGGGCTTGCCTTCCACATGGGGGCTGCAAAGGGACTTGCCCACCTGCAAAAAGAAGCTTTAAGGAGAAGAGCAATCCTCGAGATTCAGTTTTCTGTGTTTTTCTTCTTTTTCTGTCTGCATGTCAGCACTCTGCATTTTGAGTGCCAACATTTCAATAAGGAGTTGTTATTTTCATGTTGACTCATCTGTTGTGTAGGTAACACATTATTTAATTGAAATGATACTCTGCATAGAATGCAACTTAGAAGAAAAGGGTCTGTTAAGCACTTTGTTTTATTTGTTAAATCAATAAATGTATTTATTTTACATTTGTTTACTGGGAAAATCTGACTGGGCATGGATCCCATTTTCTGGGGAGGCCTGGGGAGAAAAGCTCCACAAAGATTAGTATAGCAAATACAGTAAATATAATACACATGTTAATAAAGTACAGTACAGAGTCAAAAGTTAATAAGTTACAGTTTCAAGGCCAAGAAAGGAGCAAAAAGTAAATACACAGTAAGGAGCACAGTGTGTTACAGTAAACAATACGGCTGAAAAGACATTTTGTTTAGTCATTTGGGTACATGCATCAGTGGCTAGTACAGCAAACACACATTGATTAAAAGTATAGAAAGGAGTTGTTGCAAGCTTTCATAGAAGGTTAAAGTATGATACGATCTAATTAAGTGAAGCTACCCAGGATCAGAACAATTACATAACCAAGAACTATGTAAATGGGACCGGAGTAGTTTTTTGAAATTATTTTTGTTTTCAGTGGTCCTAATATCTATGGGGATGGTATTCCATGCTTTGTAACATAAATGGAAAACAAGGAGTTCCCAGAGTTATTGTTGCTTTTACTTATGTCAGCCAGTGCTTTATTGATGGATCTTAGTAGGCATTTGTTAGAGTAGATATTAAGTAGACCTTGAAGAACAGGAACTCTATCGAGATAATATAGAATTTGGTGGGCTATTGTGAGCTGGTTATCTTTGAGCAGACTGGATAATTCTAACCAGGGTAGTTGCTTGATTGCTATGCAGTGAGTGTCCTGAAGGGTGTGTCAGTAACAAACCTAACTATTTTATTATAGCAGGTGTTTAGTTTGTTAAAGTCTGCTTTGTTTAGGTTGATGAGTATGGGGGAGGCACATAGGAGTGTGGATAGTAGGTGGGTTCTTGTGATGGTTGCTTTACTGTCATTGGTAAGGTACTTTTTGCATCTATATAGGGTTCCGAGTTTTTTATGGACTTTCTTTATTGTCTGTGCAATGTGCATATTGAATTTCATGTCGTGATCTATGATAACCCCTAGAAGTTTGGTGTTTTGGACAGGTGTGATAGGGGTGTTATTAGCTGAGAATATTTGAATGGTAGTATGGGGTCTAAGGCTCTTGTGAGTTAGAGTACCATTAGCTGTGTTTTACTGGGGTTAAATATTAGTCGAGAGTTGACTAACCAGGTTTCAACAGTGGTAAAGGACTCTTGAGTCAAGTCCTGGAGTTGAGGGAGTGATGGGGTGGAGTAGATTAGAGTGGAGTCATTGGCGTACTGCACTACAGTGGCATGCTGGGTAGCTTTGTGGAGTTGGTTGGTGAATATGTTGAAAAGAAGAGGTCCAAGAATGGATACTTGGAGCCCCCTAGGGTGACAGGTAGGAGAAAAGTTAAGGAGTTTTGCCATTTTACTGCTTGTTGGCAGTTAGTTAGATATTCTTGAAACCACAATGGTGTGGAGTGTCTAAAATTAAGATTGACAAATGCAAGAGGTACATCTGATTCTTTTCAGGAGTGATAAAGTGATTTTTCTCAGTCACTTAGTAGCCACATGGAAACTGAGGGAAACAAACCAGTGATTACATAATGATGCATTTTAGCTCATGGCCTTAATCCTCTGTTCCAAACTGAAAAACAAGTTAGTTCCACTTAAGACCTTAACTAAACCTCACAGTACAGACTTTGAGCAAATGTTCTGGCAGCCTTCATCTTGTCATGTTTTTTCAACAGCCTATCAACAGTGAGATTTCCTTATCCATGAATTGTTTCTTGTGCATGTGTGCATTTGTATTTGCACAAGATTGCTCTGAAGATGTCTGTAATCAAATTATATTTCAAGTACATTTCAGAAATATCATTGATGAAGCTAATTCTCAGAACTTGAGCAAACCAAAATACAACAGTAGCACAGCTCTATCCATTCTGAACTCAGCTCTTGAGGGATAAAGTCCATCAGTCCCAGCATATCTGCTATTAGCTCTGCATCTGACAATACAGAAATGCTTCATATATGCAACTGGCCTGCCTTTTAAGAGAGTTTCTGTTACCCATCTGGTATTAGATTGGGATGAAAGTACAATTACAAATGGTCAGAGGAATATATTATACAAATGATGCTCTGGTAAAAGATGCCAAAGCACATGGATAAAATTTAAACAGAGATAGGTAGTATATTTGCAGTTCATGCATAAAGAATCACAGCCCAAAACTCAACCATTGAAACAATCGCTGCTTCATTATGAGCCTACTCTTTATTGCAATTTCACTAATTATATGCATATTATATGCCTGACCTGCCATCAACCAGGCCAGTCTTAAGTGAAATGGAGCCCTAGACAAAGGACTTTACCACCTAGTGCACATTAGTGCCCTTCTGCACTTTTCACTGCATCTTCCATGTTTTCCTCATCCTGGCCCTATGACATCCAGATAAATTGTTTCTTTCTTGCCCTTTCACACTTTGTCTTAAATTTTAGCCCCCCATGCCTTTAACAAATTCTAACTGGCCAAGCTAGTTGGAAGCACTCCTAAGTGTAACACTCTTACAGTGATCATTACTATCATACAAGTCTTAACCAGAAAGCCACCATTAGGCTTGAATTGATTAGAGCACTGACAGTTGTCTGTAATGGAAAGTCAAAAAGATTATGCTTAACTTGCTACTTTTAGATACACTGCAGGCCCTGTCCCATACACACTCACTTATTTTCATCATGGATAATCCCCATACTGAAAAATTGCAGACACTTTCTTGAATATACACACCACAGATATCTGGTTGTGTTCAAAATAGCCACAGTAAAGTATACCAGCTGGATTCACAAAAACTGAAAATCATGAGTGAAGTTCTAATCTCGGTTGTGATTGCAGTAATAATAAAATTAATAAAATGGCTTGTTTTCCTCTTTCTTTTTTTTTTTTTTTTTTACTGGGGGTGCTGTAGCCCAGAAACCATTGCCACACGCTGCCTCTGAAAATGCCCTTTTTAAAGGAATGATAACACCAAAATGACAGAAGCTGCTGGGAAGTTCAGAGAAGTCTTAACTGTGTATTTGCAAATCTCTTTGTGGAGAAGAGAAAGACTGTCTGAGGCTAAGGCAATCAGCTCCAAAGCAGGAGGCTTGTGGGATGTTCACATTTATCAGAGGTTTCTGGTGGTGGTTACCTATGTTGTGTTTGAGAGACTTTAACACCAAGCTCTAACTCTACTAGTGACCTGGTGAGAGACTTTTTTAAACCTTTTTGTGATGGAACATTTTGAACTGGAACCTTGAATTTGCAGGGGCAGTTTGGAGTAGAGGGAGAGAATGTATTGCACTTAACATCTCTTTGTTTAATTTTAGGTCTGTTTAGCAGGGTGAAATATGTTGAACATAATTAACTCTTTGAGTAACCAAGAACCCTGTGCATCTGATTCAAGTTGCAGCCATGAATGCAGCATGCATATTGAACTTTCTGACTAAATGCAAGACTATTCTTGCATTGCTGATTTTTGCTGCTTATATTGCCCTGGCAAAATCAAGCCTATTTATTTTTGTTCTACCAGTGGAATAACTAACTTTGGAAAAGAACCAGATGTACTTATTAATAAAAAATGTATATTCAGAAATATATGTATGTATGTATAGTACGAGAAATGTTCTAAATTAAGCATTTCATTTTCAATATTCTTTGAACAATTTAAATCATAAGTTTTCACCAACAACTGTTCTTATTCTTCATTTTATTTTAGAACAAGAGAACGATAATTATGTGATTTGAATCAATGTTCTTGTGCTTTTGTTTTTCTATAGACCACCAAAAGCTTGCAAATTGATAAGGCTTGAGACAGTAATGTTTTAAACATTTTATGCTTCTTTGTTATATGAGAGCACTTTAAATCTGCAAATTAGCCTCAATGAATGGATAAACTGCATGTTAACTTTTCGGTCTTACAATAATAACAAACAAAATGATGAACAGGTATATTGTTCACTTCTGAGAATTACAGTTAAAGTTTATAAGCTTTGGGAGGTTAAGAGAAGGGTCTGCTAACTTCACTAAAGTTGCTCATTTGCAGATGTAGATTTCAAATACTTTTTTTTATTTGTTGAACCATGATCCAATAAATGCAAAAGGCTCATCTGCTTCTTTTCAGGAGTGTTGTATTTTTCTCTGTCCATTCTCTCTTATTCTTTTGAAGTCTCCAGTTTTTGAAAGTTTATTTATTTTTTTAAATAAAAAAGCAGAGTTTCAGCCGCATATATTAATAGAAGAAAGTCTGGCCGAAAAGATTATTTCCTTTGGTATATACTCGATTTACAGTGGGCAAGCTGGTTGGATTGACCAATCAGCATGTTTGTTTTTGAATGTTAATGGATGGTCATTGTATAATAATAAATAATTGATGAGGCTAATTGTCAGAACCTGAGCAAATCAAAGTACAAACCTAGTCTCACTGTGTCCATTCTGAATGTATCCTTGAGGGGTGATGTTTATCAGTCCCATCATATCTGCTATTAGCTCTGCATCTTGTGAGGCAAAATTGCTTCATGTGTGCATCAGGTCTGCCTGGTAAGAGAGATTTTTTTGCATCTGTCTAAAAAAGAGCATTGCTAGACAACTCAACTTTTTCTGGCTGTTTGATTCATGCTGTTATTATTCCACTCCTATCTCTAGTAGTTTATGTGCCTTATTTTGACACAAAGGAGATGTCACAGTACTAAACAATTTCATTCATTAATAATACACCTTGAAAATGTTTGCATACTCTTTGTGAGTAAGAGAATTACTGTGCAATAGTATAAAAGAAGAGGTGCTTCAAATTTCAGGCTTTGAATAAATTAATACTTGCCATCCTAGAACCCCCCCCCCAGACTATTGAAGAACACCTGTGTTTTTTTTTGAGAAAAAATCTGCAAATCTGAGAAATATAATTACATAGTACTTGGGTGAGGGATGGAGATAGATAATTTTCCTGATGCATTATATAGGATGCAACAATATTCAATTGCATTTATTTATTTTTTTTAATTAAAGTCATAAGTCAAGAAATACTGCCATTAGTTTGTGAACCTGACTAATCTAAGGAACTGGAGAACATGCTAACATATTTTTCAAAGGATGAGGAGGCCGTTGAGCTTCCCAGAGGAAAAAAAGCTCCAGACTAGTAGGAATGGTGAAAACATTGCAATTAATTTACTTATTAGTCTAGAGTCCTGGAATACATCTTTCTATAACAAATTGTAAACATCTGTGCATTCCACTGATTCCATCTCATAATTTCTTTCCTTTAATAAAAATTGTAATAATAATAATAAAATATATCTAAACCTTGAACTTATATTCCATGTAGCATATAAATGTCAATCTCAGTGTCTGCACTTTGTGGGTATTCAGTTTTGCCTTTGGAATGCTACTCTGCCTTCCTAAAATGGCAGTTCATATTATGAGCAAACAGGGAGGGTTAAGATCACTAAATAATGGGCAGTGATTCAAATCCTGCTTTCTCATTGAATGTTAATATTAATTAATGGCCTGTGACTGTTTGCGAGTGTATCAGGATTTACCCATGGTGAGTGGGATTTGAGCATGAGGATGAAGCTTAAGTGATTAAAAAAAGCCAGCTGTGGGCAAATCCTGATATACCCACAAACAGGAGTGGATTATTGTTTTTATACAGTAACATTATTTAAGAAAGAAATTGCTTACCTTTCTTACATGATGTCTTTGAGTAACAGCACTTCAGTCTTCTGCTGTCTTCTTCCTTGTTTGCTGATGTACTGCTCATGAGTATGGGAACTGCGTTCCCATGCTTGCACAGTATATCAGTGCAGTACAGGAAAAGCAATGGAGAAAATACAATCTCCATTACTACTTTTTTTAATGTTTAAAAATTATTTATGAGGGGCAGTGGAGAAATACAAGGGAAATCAGGTATGTTTCTGTTACTTTTGCTTTGCAGAGCATATCTGATTTTCTCATATTTTGCTGTCATCCAACATATGCCAGTAGAAAGTCTGGCCCTCAATGGTACTTGAGTGGCAAGTCTTTTTTCTATTGGTATATGTTTAGTTTACAATGGGCTCACTGATTGGGCCATCCAATCAGCATGCTTGTTTTTGTGAAGTGCACCTGATGTCTTTTGTCATTGTCTCAAGTTGCATATGACTTTTTAATGATTCCCAGATGATAATGATTAAATGTATCAAAGCAACAGGGAGAATAGAAAGAAAATAGTCACTGGCATGTTGGACACTGGTAACTTAAGGCTCAAGGAATTTAGTCTTGTTGAAGTATAGATATGTCATTTGAATTGAAGTTTAAGCCTAATAGAGAACTCATCCAGTTCTATAACTTCTGTATGAGTTTGTGGAAAACATAACACATTTTTTTTTTTTTTTGGGGGGGGGTCTAAATCTCAAAATGTACTCACTCAAAGCGCACTTTAAAATGGAGAAGACTGACATTTGTGCTGTAACAGAGACCTGGTTCAAGGCAGCAGAAAACACTCCTGCACTACCAGGCTATAACTCATTCCACACCTTTTGGCCTCAGAACTTTTATCGAAGCTCCAAAGGTGGTGGTGTTTCCATATTCAGAAAGGATGCACACACCTCTAGACTGGTAGCCCAACATATCGCATCAGAGATACTTCACGTGCAGCTAACATTGGGTAAGACAGAAATTCAGGTCGTAGCCTGCTATAGGTCTCCAACCATGTCCCAAGACTTGCACTCCATGTTCTTAACCACCCTGGAGAATATTAGGGTCCAACCTAGCACTCTCTTACTAGGCACCTTCAACTACTCCTCCATTAACTGTGTAAACTACTCATGTACCAGTACACTTGCCCAATGTTTCCCTGAGTTCATTAATTCCACTGCCCTGGCCAGCTCGTTCTTATCCCCACTAGAGGTAGCAACATCCTTGACCTGGTCATTACTAACATGGACTACCATTGCTCTACACCAATAGTCAGCTCCTCCCTGGTTAGATCTGACCACAAACTAATCACCTTGGACATCCTCATCTCTCCCCCACCCCCCCCCCCCACCCTGCACAGGTAACCACCATAAAAAACTGCTCCAAAGCTAACTTTGGGCTCCTAAAAACAGAGGTGGCTAACTTCACAGCACCCATGCAAATGGAGATCAGTTGCATGACTGCTGAATCATACACCAAGGCACTGTACGAACATGTACACAAATGCAACAATCTCGCCATACCCAACAGAACCAAGATGCTCTCCTCCAAAAAAAGGAAGCCAATCTGGTGGTCCCCTGCCATAAACAAACTCTACAATAGAAGGAGGAAACTGATGTGTAATAAGGTGAAGTCCCAAGACTGGTCAAACGCCCTTATCAGCTTCAACAAAAAGTTGAGATACTTCATCAAAACCTCTAAAGCTACCTATGAAAACAGAATTGCAGCAGATAGTAAAGTCAACTACAAGGCCTTCTATAGTTATGTAAAGAATCTCCACGGCAATACCCAGATTTGCTCTGAGCTACTGCACAATGGTACCTCCTATACTGATCCAACAGATATTGCCAGTATACTGTCCGATAGATTCAGTGCCATCTTTACCCCTCTACCCAAAGGACCAATCACAATACCAGTAAATTTCCAAGCACCCAGTATTACTGCTGCACAGGTTAAAATAGCACTGTCCAAGGCCAAGAATACAGCTTATATGGGACTTGACAATATCCCTGGTTGTGTTCTATATGAACTACAGAGTGAAATGGCACCTCACCTGTGTGCCCTGTTCATTCACTGCCCCACCACAGGCTTTTTCCCTACCGAATGGTGCAATGCTACAGTCATCCCTTTCCACAAAGGAGGAGTGACTACAGACCCTGGGAACTATTAGCCTGATGAGTCTGATATGCAAAGCTATGGAACACATAATCATGGACCTAATAAACAAGGATATAGGGAATCTCCAAACTCTGGATCCCACACAGTTTGGTTTGGCCAAGGCTTTTGATACCATTCCCCACTCAGGAATCATAGAAAAATTCACTAAGCTTGGCACCAACCCCTATATTGCTAGGTGGTTGCAAACTGGCTCACAGATAGAACCCACAGTGTGAAAGTAGCTGACTCCAAGTCAGACTGCTGACTAGTCATGAGTGGAGTCCCACAGGGTTCAGTCCTGGGTCCTATCCTGTTTGGTATCTACTTCTCTGGAGTCCAGACCAACACGAAGGGACTCTGGCTGACAAAGTTCACAGACGATTGCAAGTTGGGAGATATTATTAACTCCCCAAGTGATGCTGACATCCTACAGAATGACCTCACTGAGATCAACTGCTGGTATCAGAACCATGGCCTTAAGCTCAATGCCAAAAAATGTGTCATCATCATCCCCTTTGGGAAAAACCCATTTCCCATAAATTACCACATTAACGGTAGTCCACAGAACACAGAGGTGTTATAAGAGATCTGGGAACACAGGTTGAGAGCAACCTCTCTTTTGATCACCACATTGCCACTGTGGTCAGAAAATCCTTCTATGTGGTACATCTCATTACTAAGGGTTTTGCATCCAGGAAGAAAGAGGTCGTTGTCTCCCTCTATTCTTCCCTCATTAGGCCAATCATCGAGTATAATGGCCCATTTGGCATGTACCTCACTAGACACCTGCAACAACTGGAGAAGCTGCAAAAGTACCTCACAAAGAGGATCCTAGGCCTTAAACACTTGTCCTATATGGACAGACTCAAAAAATGTCAACTATTCTCTGTCTTATATTGCCTACTCTGCTTGACTTACAAAGCCATGTCTGACCCAGCTCTGTTAGAAATGCTACATCTAACCTTGACCCTCTTCAAGAGAAATCTTCATGAGTGGATGGGAAACAGAAAATCCACCCCGGGGATAACTCCAGTGGCTCTACTCGACAAAGGCACTGGGAACTAAGGTCGGGTGGCATTATGCCAGGGTAATCCTAATGGCTAGGCTTGTAAAGGCCCCAGAGCCATTAGCCTAGTACAAACCTATGAACCTATGAACCTATGAAGTCATCTCGCTGTTATGTGAGTAGACGTTATGGTAATTTGTTGTTTTGAAATAGATCCATATATATATATATATATATATATATATATATATATATATATATATGCACACATACATACAGGGAAAGAATGCATGAACATCACAGATGACCATAGTTCAAGCAGCCTTGAAAATGATTATACAAGGTTGACTATGATTGCTGACAATAAACACCTGATAAGAGAGTTGTTGAACAGGTAGTCTGCTCTTCTCCTCTGAATGGAAGCTGTGGAAACTTCAGCTGCAAAATTAGCCCCTGTAATTGTAATTAATGTGTGTAGCTGCAGCTTGACAGATGATTAAAATTGCATAATATAGTTGCAGCCATCTTGTGGTATCACATGTTAGACTACAAGTAACATGGAATGATATAATGTACAAAAACTAGAATGCATCTTGTAAATATCTAACCCCAAATGGCTTTTGAACCAATTTTGTTGTGTAATGGAAATGATGCCGTCCATTGCCCCCTGACCCTTATTCATGTGGACAGTAGATAGAACAATGGACAACTGGTTACTGGAGGTAGTCACTATGATTTTTCAGTTGTGCTTAAAACATGAAGCAATAGTTAGAGTCACACAATAAAATAAGCTATAAATTTTGGTAGCAATGCAAAAACAGTTTATAATGTTACAGATTTACATGGAATGATTTTAACTTGCTCAAAAGATACAAGATTTGTATTGGTGTGTTAATGCTTTATCTTGCTTTATCAGTTATGCATCAAGTGACATTATAATGTACAGCCATATCTGTAACAATTATGGATAATTTTTCAGAGGAAATTTCTGGAATGTTGTTTTGTCGATTCATTGTGGAGGTAGTTCTTATTAAACATTGGATATAGTATTACTACATGCTACATTTTTTATTACTGAAACCTAGAACATTCAATACCTACCAAGTTTCAGAACAAGCTATGCGTATAATAGAACAATACCAGATGTTTTAGTAAAGAAAACATATTTGCTTAGAAAGTTTTATGCCTTTAATTATATAATTCATGATTTCTAGTCTAACATTTATCAGTATTCCTTTCATGTAGTTTATTGACTGCAATAACTTAATTTGTCAATAAAGCATGCTTTCTATTTTGCCACATTAAATTAATGGCAGAGCTGAAATTATTTTGAATCTTATTTGATTAACCATGTTTTCTAACTGCACCTTTTATCATTTATCTAAAATTCAGAAATTCTTGTTAAAGCTTTAGAAAGTAAACATGCATCAACTAATTAAATGCTATATTGAAATAAATTATGCAAGGTTTATTTTTTGCATGAAATATAAAACATTTATTTGTTTATTACTCATTTACATTGCATTTCTAGAAAATATAATTTAAAAGCATCAATACTGCAATAAATATATGCAGAACTGGTGCTAATGTTGCGGGCATCTTTTTTGTAGATGGCCATAAAAACACCATCAGCAGTGGTTTTCAGAAAAAGTGTTTTCCTATGTCATTTTATATTTTGCAAGATGATAAGTTGATAAAAGAAACATACTATTGCTGTGATAAGTAAAACTTTAGATTAGAACTCTACCTAAAACACTTGGTTTAAAAAATCTGCTATGATCTCAACCAGTCGGAAATATTCCCCAGGATTCAGCAAGTTCTGCATGGCGTGCAGGAATAGTGGAGGAGCTGCTGGAGACTATATGGCCACCAGGAGATCCAGTAACAAGCTCACGGGGCGTGCACGAGCGCTCCTGCACTATTCCTGCATGGACACAACTCCTGTATGCTAATTACCCCATTTGCAGGTGGAAACCATGCAAATGAGGTGAATTAGCTATCCAGGAAGCTGGTAGCTGTCCGTGAAGGATTAGTGTAACCTGCAGAAATGTACTTGGTTAGTAACTGAGTGCATTTCTGCAAACTACAAAATGGAGTCATGACAGCTTCAAATAAAGGGTGTATATAATGTGGAAAACATACCAGTGGCCAAATATATGGCCATTAGCATGGAAAACAGTTGCAAAAAAAAAAACTTTTATTTTTTTGGCTGATTTTGGCCATTTAAGCATAGGGCAGCGGCACACAAATGGGATCGGCTGGAAAATAAAAGTAAAACCCTGAAAAAAGCTTTTTCTGCAAAATCACAATTTTGCCATTATAGTCAATGGCAGGCAGAAGACAACAAAACCAGTGTACAGTGGTTGCTAAGGGTGAAGCCTCAGTGTGGGACTTGTAACAAGGCATTAGCAGGCAATTCTATGCAAATGAGGGGAATGATACTGAATCACAGATTTCCCTTCATGGCTAGCCTGCACCCAACCGTGTAGGTGCAGGAAAACCATGGTACAAGCCTAAGAGTTAGCTGACATCATAGAGGGGGAGTGTCAGGCATACTATAAGCTTATTGGTGCTCTGTGGCTTGGGTTTGCCCTTAGCTTAGCAGAGCTAAGGAAGTGGGTGTGTCTGAAGCTGCCAAGCACACTTTACATTGCCTAAATGGGTGTGCATGCCGCATACTGGGTTTTAAATGAAAAAAAAAGTAAACCAGGAAATAGCAGCTCCGTTCACATCTGAGCACTGTGTTTGCTCGGCATGCCTTGGGGCTTAAACAGGAAGGCAATGGGAAGAGAAAACAGCAGTAGGAAGGTAATCAAGGACAACTAGCATAGCTGGCAGGTGAAATGTATCAGAATCAGCCAATTACACAGGCAGCAGCCCAGCCCAGCCCAGAACACTACTATAAACTATGCAATCACCTTTCCCTTTGGTTTTTCCCACAAACTCTACACCAACGGTGTACACAAGCAAGTACATTTTACCAAACAAAGCAGCAAATTGATAGGGGCTGCATTTGCTCTCATAAATCAACATGTGGAAGAGGCTGAGGGTGGTGAGGATGAGAATGCTGACGAACAACCCACAGTGAGGAGAAGGAGAAGAGTGTACAGACCCAGGGTAACTTACCAGGGGCTACATGAGCTGGAGATAGTGGAGCACTATAGGGTGGACAGGGACCTCCTACAGCAAATTGTTGAGCTGTGCTGGCCACGCCTCACACACAGAACCAACAGAGGGGAACCCATCCCAATAGATACCAAGGTATGGGTAGCCTTAAGAATACTAGCCACAGGTACTTTCCAAAGGTCAACTGTGGCATCAGCATCAAAGGTACTCCACCAGTTCCTGGATGCCATGTCAGCACATGCTAGTGAGCACATATATTTCCTCAACACCCATGAGGCGTTGACCTTGCTTGCATCTCTTCTACCAAATAGAAGAATGCCCTGAGGTAGTGGGTGCTATAGACTGCACGCACATACATATCAAAGCACCACCCTGTGAGCAGGGTAGAGTCTACATAAACCACAAGGGCTTCCCCTCCATCAACTACCAGGTCATGTGCGATACCCAGGGCATTATAATGAATGTGTGTGCTGGCAGCCCTGGAAGGTATCATGACTCCCACATCTGGCATAAAATGCAGCTGTACCAGAGATTTGCCAATGGGCACATCCCATATGCCCACCTAGTGGGGGATGCTGGTTACGCACTGGATCTGTGGCTGATGACACCCATCAGAAATGCACACACACCCGAATAAGAACTCCATAATGAGGCACACGCACAGACCAGAATCATAATAGAGCGTGAGTTTGGGATGCTCAAGTCACGGTTCTGGTGCCTGGACATATCCGGTGGAGCCTTGCAGTACTCACCAGCTACTTGTACCCAAATTGTCATTGTATGTGCCATGTTACACAATATGATCCAGCAGAAACAGCTGCAGCAGGAACAGCATGGGGCAGGGCCACACAGCCCCCCACCATTGCCAAGGCCTGCACAGGCACAGAGTGACTCAGAGGAAAAACAACCTGAGCCTGCCCCAGTAGGCAGAAGGGGGCATGCCCAGTATGCCCAGGCCTTGGTAAAGAGGCTATGCATAGCACATACACTGACACAGTAGGAACCCAGGGAATGACACCTCAGTCCGACTCACACATATAGTAAAAGGGATGCCAAACATGACACTACCTGTGCTTAACCATGTTTAGGGAGTGTACTATGTGCATCTGACATACTCAGCCCTCCAGCACCATCCTCAGTACTGGCACAGCCACAAGGTAAGTCATGCTCACTATAAATTGCTGAATGGAGTACAATGTTCTGCTACCTGTATCTATGGTATGAATGTGAGCATGTTAGGGAATCGGGTGGCTGAATGGGATGCCAGCAGATAGTAGACACCTATATCGGCAGCGTGAAATCCTTAACAAATACTGGTGTCAACATAGTAGGCAGTACTAGACAAGGTGACAATACCCACTGCTGGACAGGTGGTGGGCCATATATGTGTCCATAGGACACACACATGCATGTCAGTGAGGCTCACATACCCAACAACAGTCTCAGCCAGCAGGATAGGTGTAGACAAACTCAAAGAAAGGCTGTGCTAAGGCTTCTGATTGATGGCTATGGAGAACAGCCCCCCTCCAGACCTACACAGACAGACTACAACAGGTCAGGCAGTGGGATGTTAGTTCTGAGGGGTAAGAAGTCTAAAACTGAAATGTAGGTCAATAAAACCTAAGAACTGTAGTACACTGATATGCCTCTAGTCTGCATGATAGGTCAGAATACAGAATGAAATGGAGTACCTGAAATACCATCATAGGAAATGTGTATAGTTGTCAGGTGTGCCCCCCTCCACGATCCTATGTAGAAATGTAGTAACATGTATGTGTAGGTATAATAAAAGTGGAGCACAGATTACCTGAACCAGTCAAAGTAGCAGGCTAGATTGAAGCACTTGTACAATATGAAGGGCTGTGTGTGCAGGGCAGTGTGTGTTAGGTTGTCTGTGTTGTATATTGTATGAGAGTCGTCAGCATGTAGGCATGGTGGGTTGTGTCCTGGTGCCAATGGCCAATAGTGCTGATGACAGGGCCAAATTCTCACAACTGCAGTGCCAAACACAATGCATCCCAGCAAGACACATTCCAGCAGTAAGCCATACTAATTGTTCTGATGTAATATCTGTCACCATCTGAAAGATGGATATGGCATGAATGTGGGCCCAGACATACAAACAGTACACAGGTGGAAGTACCCTAGACAGACAGTGTATAAAATGTTACTGTCAAATCGACACACCTTTGGAATTTTACATACAGGTTAGCAGCAGATTAGTTGGGTTGTAGTATGGAAGACTGATGTCATCTGGCCAAACACTGACAGACCACAAAAGTCACAGGTATGAAGTCTTGAAAAACTGCTGATGTCCCTGCACAAGCCAGCATAAGTGGAATTCCCCACGTATATCTGTGAGTCAGCTACAAGTAGCATCCATAGCACACATGCACCCAGCCCACCCCACCATCATTCACAAGTACCTCACAGGACTTATCCCTGCTGTCGGGAATGAGTACAATATGACCCCCACCTCTGTATGGGAATAGCCACAGAATGCAGCATGCTGAAGAGGTGTACAGGTGTGTCCCTAGCTGTAAGCAGCACCCTTCCAGCATCCACACCACTAGATCAATAAGGACAGAAACTATTAACATTAACACCTTGCACACCTACCCTGTCACCCCAGGAGAAAATAGTAGCTTGCAGCCTGGTACTGTAGGAGTGACACAATGCAATGGCCTGCAACAGATGGCCTGCATCACTACCAAATGCCCTACAGTCCTCTGTCAAAGTCTTGTGCCTCACCCATACAGCTAATGTATGTTATCTCATGGACTCCCAAATAACAACATAACACAGTCATAGGTTCATAGGTTCATAGGTTCATACTAGGCTATCTGCCCTAGGGCATTTATATGCCTAGCCAGAGTGTGTTTGGCTTTCGCCACCCATTTTAAAACAATTTTGCTATGCCCTTTTTCGAGGTTAGTATACTGTGCCTCTGTCTAACAGTGACACAGAAGTGAAACCAGTGGTAAACCTACGATCTCCCATCCACTCATCAAGATTCCTCTTGAAGAGAGACAATGAGGGACTCTGCCTAACCTGGACTGGGATTTTATTCCAGAGTGAAGGGAGCCTCTAGGTTATGAATCTGTCCCTCCAGCATGTCCTATTTATTTCAGTGCTGAGGTTCAAGTCTCTCGAGCGTGTAGCTCGAATGGATTTGGATTTTCTGAGGTGAAGCATGTCCATTAATTCCGGGTTGGACATGGCTTTATACGTCAGGCACAGATCGCCTCTGAGCAGGCGGTATGCCACTGAGTAGAGCTGAAGTTTCTTTAGCCGGGCAGCATATGGCATCTGTTTGAGCCTTTTGATCCACTTGGTGAGGTACTTTTGGGGTCTTTCCAGTTGCTGCAGGTGTCTGGTGAGGTACATCAAAAAAGCGGCATTGTACTCAATTATGGGCCTGATGAGGGATGAGTAAAGAGGCACAATGACCTCCCCTGATCTAGATGTGAATCCCTTCATGATTAGGTGGGCTATATAAAATGTTTTTCTAACCACTTTGGCCACGTGGTTGTCAAATGAGAGACTGCTATCAACTTGGGTCCCCAGGTCCCTAATTACTTCTTCCAGATTAATGGATTACCACCTATGTGGTAATTTGTGGGCACTTTGTTTTTGCCAAAGGGGATGACTATACACTTTTTGGCATTTAGCTTGAGGCCACGGCTCTGGCACCAGTTGTCTGTTTCTATGAGGCCCTTTTGGAGTATGCTTGTGTCAGCTGGAGTGTCGATTATGGTGCCCAGTTTGCAGTCATCTGCAAACTTGGTCAGCCACAGTCCTTCCGTGTTTGCCTGTACCTCCGAGAAATATATACCGAACAAGAGATGTCCCAGGACTGAGCCTTGTGGGACACCACTTGTAACTGGTTTGGAGTCTGACATGGCTCCAGCAATTCTAACCATGTGGGTTCTGTCCTTCAGTTAGTTTGCAACCCATCTAGTGACATAGGAGTTTATATTTAAGCTGGTGAGCTTATCTATAATGCCCGAGTAGGGTATTGTATCGAAGGCTTTTGTGAGGTCCAGGTAGGCTGTGTGGACCACCTTCCCCTCGTCAATGGCCTTAGTGACTGTTTCAAAGAAATCAGCCAGGTTTAAGAGGCAGGATCTGTCCTTAACAAAGCCAAACTGGGTAGGATCCAGTGTCTGTAGGTCCCCAGTATCTTTATTTATGAGGTCCATGATGATCCTTTCCATAGCTTTGCAGACCAAGCTAGTCAGGCTTATGGGGCGATAATTTCCAGGATCCGTTGAGGCACCACCTTTGTGGAGAGGGACCACTGTTGCTGTACACCACTCTTTGGGTACATATCCTGTAGTAAGTCTGAGATTGAACAGTAGTTTTATGTTTGGGTTTAGCTCTTCTTGGAGTTCATGTAGGACGCAGCCCGGGACACCGTCTGTTCCCATTGATGCTGTGTTTTTTGCTTTGGAGAGGGCAGCTCTTACCTGAGCATCTGAGATGTCAGGGGGGAAGCACTCTGCTGGGATAGATATTTGCCCTTTGGTGGGGGTTGCACTGAACCTGTCAGCTAGGATGTTGGCAATGTCTGTGGGTTCGTGTATTTTTGTCATTTTGGACTAATTATGAGCATATCTGGGAATTCCCACCCAGGTTCCTAACATAACTAAAGAAAGCCTTGTGATTATCCTTAGTGTCCTGTGCAATGTTTCTCTCGAAGCTGGCCTTAGACGATTTTATGAGTGCCTGTAGTTTTTTGCTAATACTGATCAGAGATGCCTTCCCTTTTTGGGATTTTGCTCTATCATGTAGTAGCTTCCTCCTTCTATTGTATAGTTTGTTTATGGCTGGGGTCCACCAGACAGGACATCTGCCTTTGGAGGATTGGGACTTGGTTTTATTTGGGATTGCATGATCCATGCATTCCTGAAGGTGTTCATAGAATGCGTTTATAAAGGATTCTGCCGTCTGGGCCGTATTTTCCACAGGCCCAGGGGCTTTGAAGGATTCCACCTTGGTTTTGAGGAGTGTGAAATTTGCATTAGAGAAGTTTTTCACTGTGGTTTTCAAGGCAGGGGGTGGAGTCGGGATGTGAATATCCAGTGAGATTAGCTTATGGTCTGATCTTACCAATGAGGGATACACTTCTGGTCTGGAGTATAGAGTGCCCATGGTGGTGATGATCAGGTCCAGTATATTTTCCCCTCTTGTGGGAGTGGTAACAAGTTGTTCCATAGCATTTGAGTTTATAAATTCTAGGAACCTTTGGGCTAGGGTGTTGGAGCTAGAGTAATGCTCCCAGTCTACGTTTGGGTAGTTGAAGTCGCCCAATATAATGGTGTTTGGAGAGACCTTCATATTTTCCAGTGTTCTCAGGAAGGCCGAGTGGGGTTCCTGGGTTTGGGAGGGTGGTCTGTAGCAGGCTTTAAACTGGAAGGCAGTTTTACCCACTGTTAGTTGCACATGGATAGTCTCTGATGCTTCGTGCTGTGCCACCAACCTGGAGGTGTGGGTATCTTTGATGAATATTTATACTCCCCCTCTTTTTGTGGTTCGGTTCAAGTTTTGGGGCCGAAAAGCATGGTATGAGGTATAAGCTGGTAGTGCTGGGGTGCTCTTGGGAGCCTTGAACCAGGTTTCTGTTACTGCACAGTCCACAGAACCCAAATGTAAGGCCATGTTGACAAATCCGAGTAGCATGTCCACCATGTCTTATTGCATGAACTGTGGACCAACCCCTAAATACTGCTGGGATGAAGTGATAACTATAGGGATACTTATCAGATAACATTTGCATAATGTTTAGAAGAGGATAGAATAACAGAGGTGGGTAGAGGCATGGACGCCATGGAGTTTTTGAAGTCTGAAACTCAGCTGTGTGCACATACTATCCCTGCCTGCAAATACAGGAATGGGTGACTAAAAAACCTGCCCATAAACAACAACGTGAAGGGGTAAAGACCAGAAATATGAGCCCTGCCTCTGGGTAACCTGTGTGAATCTGTACAGCTGTGAGGTATGGCCACAGCAGGATATGGCCATACTGTCACGTAGATGGATGTACAAGCATGGGATCCTCAGCCACCACTGTACCAAGGTGCTGAACTATTTACATAGACCCATTATCAAGTGTCTGCAGCTCCCCCTCCAGAATGGCATGATTGTGCAAGAATATGCAGGCTGCAGACCACAATAATGGACACAGCTTCATTCACCCTGTGTTCCCAGGAAATTACTGCAAGCAAATTTGTATAGATGACAGTAGTTGATGGCATAAAACATCACAGTGTAAAACAGTACATATGTCTGAATATCTCTACTAACACCAAAACCATGTAGCAAAAGCAGCACAGACACAATTACTTACAGTAACCCACTATCCTTTGCCCATTGTGACCCCATATTCTCAATCGATCTACATAAATCCTGCAGAAACAGGTTGCTAGCTGTAGGTGTACAACACAAAAGCTTGCACTGGAGTACAACCTACCTGGAATGGATTCTCACATTCAATGCAGAAGGTCATACTGGGCATTATCCCACACTTAGAGAAACAAAGCTCATGTCTGACAACAAAATAATGAAAGGTCATACTGGGCATGCTCCCACACTTACAGAAATGAATCCCATCAACAGTGGTCTATACATATCTGACAGTCGCAGATGTTTGTGCACAGAGTCCACATTGCACACCAGTCATGCTTTGCACACACATTGGATAGGAATACACACATATAGCCAAGGACAACACACTATAATAGGCCAAACTTACACATACATAGATGTGTGGAAGAGAGTGACAGACAGTAACAAAGAGCCTCCCATCATGAGGCCTGTCCCACCCAGCACACATCCAATTGGCTAAAACCACATGATGTGCAAATGCCAGTCACTGTGGACATTTGCTTCTGGTATCCCTCCGCACTATAATGTCTGTGGTGCTTGTGTTAACTGTGTAACATGACTGTACAAGTCATTATTCATCTAGCAGTTGTATACATGTTCCTGTTAAATGTAAACCTATGTGTGACTGAGTGTTGTATGTGTGCTTCCAGATGAATGGTTTATGGCCCATTCACACACACCACACTCCTCGTTGCCCTACTGTGGCAAGCCTGCTGATGTCATTCACCTTTAAATACACCTTTGAGGAAGGAGTAGTCCTATAAGCTCCATGGTGTGTGCTATAACTGTGTAATGCTATAGTGTGATGTATTTGTTAGGTAGGAGTTCTAATCCCATACATGGCAACTGTGAGGTTGTGTGTGTTTGGTTGTGTGTGTGTGTGTGTGTGTGTAAAGATCAATGTGTTTGTGGCCATTCACAGTCACTACACTCCCCATTGCCCTGCTTTGGCAAGCCTGCTGATGTCATTCACCTTGAAATACACCTTTGGTGAAGGAGTAGACCTATAAGCTCCATGGTGATTGCTATAACTCCATAATGCTATAGTGTTATGTACTAGTTAGGTAGGAGTACTAATCCCAAACATGACAATTGTGTGTGTGTGTCTGTGTAGGGATCACTGCTTTTGAGGCCATTCACAGTCACTACACTTTCCATTGCCCTAATTTGGTAAGCCTGCTGATGTCATTCACCTTGAAATACACCTTTGGTGAAAGAGTCACCCTGTAAGCTCCGTGGTGTGTGTTTTAACTGCATAATGCTATAGCGTGATGTATTAGTTAGGTAGGAGATCTAATCCCAGATATGACAACATGTGTGTGTGTGTTTGGTTTGGTGTGTGTGTAGGGATCAAAGCTTTTGTGGCCATTCACAGTCACTAGGTACTCCTAAAAGTGGAGAACATTGATATCTGTACCGTAACAGAGACCTGGTTCAAGGCTCCAGAGAGCACTCCTGCAATACCAGGCTACAACTGTTACCATACTTTTCGGTCTACCATACCAGGACCAAAACACTAAAGGTGGAGGAGTGTCCATATTCACCAAGGATATTCACACCACCAGACTAGTTGCCCAACACAATGCGTCTGAAATTCTCCAGGTTCAACTAACACTAGGTATGACTGCAATCCAAATTGTAGCTTGCTACAGATCCCCCGCCATGCCCCAAGATTCTCACTACAACTTTCTGAACATACTGGAAAATATTAAGATACGACCAAACACCCTAACACTGAGTGATATCAACAACCCTTCCATTAACTGGGAAAACTACACATGTGCTAACACTTTTGCCTAATGGTTCTTGGAATTCATAAATTCCAATGCCCTGGATCAACTAATCCATAGTCCCACCAAGGGCTCCAATATCCTAGACCTGGTCATTACCAACATGCAAAATTGATGCTCCACACCTATGGGCACCCACTTGTTGGTCAGGTCTGACCATGAGCTAATCACCCTTGGCATAGACAGTCCTCCCCACCCCCCCAGTAATGGAATCTCCGTAAAGAAACTACTCCAAAGTCAACTTTATGCTACTCAACTCAGACTTCATGACACCCAGGCAGACGGGAACTGAAAGTTCAACTGCTGAATCCTACACTAAAGCACTTTATGAGCACATCCACTCGTGCATGAATCATGCCATCCCAAATAGAACCAAGACGTTCTCCTCCCAAAAAAGGAAGCCAATCTGGTAGTCCCCTTCCATAAACAAACTACAACAAAAGGAATAAACTGTTGCAGAAAAGAGGAATATCCCAGGATGCAAACAACTCCCTTACCAGCCTCAGTAAGAAGCCAAGATCCCTCATAAAATCCTCGAAAGCTAGTTACGAAAATAATATAGCCAAAGATTCCGAAGACAACCACAAACCATTGTATAGCTATGTCAGGAATCTAAATGGCAATGCTCAGATCTGCTCTGAGCTACAACAGAATGGAATTAAATATACTGATCTCAAGGATACTGCCAATATACTGGCAGATCAATTCAGTGCCAACATCACCCCCCCACCCCCTAAAGGGCCCATCTCAATACCAATATATTGCCAAATTCCAGTAATAATGGCCACACTGGTAAAAACCTCACTCTCCAAAGCTAAGAATACAGCATCCATGGGACCAGACAACATCCCAGGTTGTGTACTATATGGACTACAAAATGAACTGGCACCCCACCTAATTGCCATGTTTAATGATAGCCTCACTTTAGGCTTCATGCCCACTGAGTGGTGCACAGCTGCAGTTATCCCACTCCACAAGCTGGATCCACCTTGGATCTTGGGAACTACCACCCCATTAGTCTAACAAGCTGGATCTGCAAGGCCATCAAACATATTATCATGGAACTTATAAACAAAGACATTGGCAATCTTCAAAAACTGGACCTCACCCAGGTTGGGTCTGTGAAGGGCCAATCTTGCCTCCTGAACCTGAATGACATCTTCAAATCAGTCTCCAGAGCTGTGGACGAGGGTAAGGTGGTCCACACACCCTATCTGGACCTCGTCAAGGCCTTCGACACCATCCCCCAGTCTGGAATCATAGATAAACCTACCAAGCTGGGCATTAATCCGTGCATCACTCGATGGGTTGCCAACTGGCTTACTGACAGAACCCACACTGTAAAAGTAGCTGACTCCAAATCCAGCTCCAGACAAGTGACAAGTGGAGTACCTCAGGGGTTCAGTCCTGGGACCGCTCTTGTTTGGCATCTACTTCTCTGAAGTACAGGCCACACTAAGGGACTCTGGCTAACAAAGGTCGCAGATGACTGCAAACTGGGAGCCATTATTGAATCCCCAAATGATGTGGATATTCTACAAAAAGGCCTTACTGCAACAGATGCTTGGTGCCAGAGCCATGGGCTCAAGCTCAGTGCCAGGAAATGTATAGTTATCTCCTTTGGGAAGAAACATACCCGTGAATTACCACATAGGTGGCAGTACACTAAACACTGAAAGTGTGATAAGAGACTTAGGGACACAGGTGGACAGTGGTCTCACCTTCGATTACCACATTGTCACAACAGTCAGGAAATCCTTCTATGTGGCACACTTCATCACTAAGGGCTTTTCTTCCAGAAAAAAGGAGGTCATTGTTGCACTGTACTCATCTCTCAGTAGATCCATTATAGAATACAATGCCCTGTTTGGTATGTACCTCTCAAGACATCTGCAACAACTAGAAAGGCTGCAGAAATACCTCGCTAAAAGAATCACAGGCCTAAAGCAGATGCCCTATGCTGACTGTCTAAAAATAATCCAGCTATACTCTGTCACATATTGTCTACTCAGAGGCAATCTCTGCTTAACATACAAGGCCATGTCAAACACAGAGCTGTTGGATATGCTGTACTTAATGGAATCCCAATCCCTCAGAGTCACATGCTCCAGGGATCAAAACCTTGTCATCACAATGAACAAAACATGCTGGAAAGATGGGTTCCTGACACAGAGACTCCCCAGACTCTGGAATAGACTACCAATACATGTCAAGCAGAGTGTCTCTTTGGCTCTCTTCAAAAGGAACCTTCACAATTTGATGACAGATAGGAAACTCACCCCAGGGATCACGTCAGTTGCCCTGCGAGACAGGGCTCCAGTGAAGTAAATATTGTGGGAAGACTTTGGCAAGCCTGCTGATGTCATTCACCTTGAATTACACCTTTGGTGAAGCATAGCCCTATAATCTCTGTGGCGTGTGCTATAACTGTGTAATTCTATAGTGTGACGTGCTAGTTAGCTAGGAGGTCTAATCAAAGACATTGCAATTGTGAGATTCTGTCTGTGTGTTTGTCTGTCTGTGTAGGTATCAATGCTTTTGTGGCCATTCACAGCCACTACACTTTCCATTGCACTACTTTGGAAAGCCTGCTGATGTCATTCACCTTGAAATACACCTTTGGTGAAAGAGTAGACCAATAAGCTCCATGGCATGTGCTATAACTGTGTAATGCTGTAGTGTGAAGTATTAATTAGGTAGGAGTTCTAATCCTAGACATGGCAACTGTGAAAATCTGTGTGTGTTTGTTTGTCTGTGTAGGGATCAATCCTTTTGAGACCATTCACAGTCAAATCACTTTCTATTGCCCTACTTTGGCAAGCCTGCTGATGTCATTCACTTTGAAATACACCTTTGGTGAAATAGTGCTGTAAGCTCTGTGGTGCGTGCTATAACTGCATAATGCTGTAGCGTGATGTACTAGTTAGGGGGAAGCTCTAATCCCAAACATGTCAACAGTGAAACTCTGTGTGTGATTGCTTGTCTGGGTAAGGATCATTGCTTTTGAGGCCATTCACAGTCAAATCACTTTCCATTGCCCTGCTTTGGCAAGCCTGCTGATGTCATTCACCTTGAAATACACATTTGGGAAAATAGTAGCCCTGTAAGCTCTGTGGCGTGTGCTATAACTGCGTAATGCTGTAGTGTGATGCACTAGTTAGGTAGGAGTTCTAAACCCAGACATGGCAACTGTGAAACTTTGTGTGTGTGTGCATTTGTCTGTCTGTGTAGGGATAAATGCTTTTGAGGCCATTCACAGTCAAATCACATTCCATTGCCCTGTTTTTACAAGCCTGCTGATGTCATTCACTTTGAAATACACCTTTGGGGCAGGGGTAGCCCTGTAAGCTCCGTGGCATGTGCTATAACTGTGTAATGTTGTAGTGTGATGTACTAGTTAGGTAAGAGTTCTAATCCCAGGCATGGCAACTGCGAAACTCTGTGTGATTGTGTGTCTGTGTAGAGATCATTGCTTTTGAGGCCATTCACAGTCAAATCACTTTCCATTGCCCTACTTTGGCATGCCTGCTGATGTCATTCATCTTGAAATACACCTTTGGTGAAAAAGTAGCCCTATAAGCTCTGTGGCACGTGCTATAAGTGCATAATGCTATAGTGTGATGTACTAGTTAAGTAGGAGTTCTAATCCCAGACATGGAAACTGTGACACTCTGTGTGTTCATGGGTGTGTTTGTCATCATTATACTGTGTGGAGGTAGCTTTGATTGTGCAATAACAGGATGCATTGGGGAGCGGGCTTTGCACATTTCTTATATGGTTGGCCTATTATATGTTACAATGTCCACCTTACAAGGACAACAGATGTAAAATAGCAGAGAGGCTGGGATAGACAATCCATACCCCTATGTGTGACATTATGGATTGGGGAACAAAATAGGCATCCCTTGTATTACCTACACTCTCCATCCATATCTCATACACAAACACACTTGGCTAGGCAACAACCACTATGTTAGTAGTTCCCTGCATATTTCCCACAAATAGTAACCACAGTGTGATTGCAGTGGACTACAGAGGACATGGCACCCTGCTCCATCCCTATAACAGGCAAATCATTGCATACAGTGGTCCTTTGCTATGTTCCCCACTGGACACCTGCAACAACTGTGAGTCAGCAAATGTAATCCACAAAGGAAATTCCATGTTTTATGCACATGCTCTGTATGGACAGATGCCACTAACACCAGTGAATACCTGTATCATGCTGTCAATGTAGGTACAGTATCAGCCTTCCTTTGCAAGTTCTCACCACAAGAGGTCAGGAATGCCATATCAGATGATAATCTGTCCACACAATATGCCCCAGACACCCCTGGTAAACTTCCACATGTCACAGAACATATATTTGGGACATGTGCACATCCCAGACACCGTCCATGTTATGGAATATAGAACACATAAATGGCAAGCATTCCACAGCACTGGCGACCCACAATAGTAACCCAGATGAGTAGAGGGTGAATACAATACCCACCTGTGTGGGCCAATCCAGAGACTACACCCCTGAGCCACACTGTAGACCATTGCCATGTGGTCTGATGCCAAGGTATACCATTTGCCTAGCCTTTTACAGCCTTCTGGCATAGTCAACCACTGCACACTTGTGAAGCAATGAACCCATGCATGTCAGTACTGACAAACCTGTGTCTGAGTGTGTGTGGAGATTAATGATTTGGAAGCCAGTCACACTCACTACACCTCCCATTGCCCTACTGAAGCATGCCTTCTGATGTCAGTCACCTTGACATACCCTTTGCCCATATATCAGCCTGATAACCTCTGTGGTGCATGTGATACCTGTGTAATACTGTAGTGTAGCAAACTAGTTAGTTATGAATTCTAATCCTGACCCTGACAACTGTGATAATGTATGTGAGTCCCTGAGAGAGTGTGGCTGTGTCATCCTTGACACCTGTTTTTGTGGAGAGGCACATGTACTACCCCTACCTTATCCCCCCTTTATCACTGTTGCTGATGTAACTCACCTTCAAATATACCTTTGGACAACTCTCCAACATGTAAGCTCTGCGGCACATGCATTGACTGCATAGAAATGTAATAGCAATACATAGTCAGGCAGGGGTTTGAAACCACGTACTGGTAAGTGTGTGACACAAACATGCTTAGCTTTTACTCTCTTACCCCCTTCCTTTCTTACTTTGTCTCTGTCTGTCTCTCTCACTCCCTCTCTGGTGGATGTGGAGAAGTACACCTGCTTTGCTTAGGCAGCATCTTGTGTTTTGTAAGTGATGCTCATTATCAGCTGATGGCCTGCGCACAAATTGCAGTCTCCCACTATCTGATTGAATGTGGAACAGCTGTGGTAACATTCCCATAGCCAATTGCATGGAAACATATTCCTATAGCTAGGAACATCATGTGGGTGTTGGCCTTTTTCACTCACTGTGAGCAGGACTTCATGTTGATGTTTGACAACCAGCATCACAGAGGGTAGTGGGATGTAACTCTTACAACATACACTGTGGAGACAGGCCAACAAACTGGATGAGGATGTACCAGACATGACTACAAAATGTAAGTCTTGCTCTTCTGCATTTGAAGTAATGTTAGTTTGACAGGGTTTGTGTGGATATGGCTGGTCTACATGATGTAATACCTGTCATGACAGTGTTATGTGGTTGGGGAAACTCCCACCTGTAAGGCTATCTGAAGACTGGCCAGTGTTTTGAGTCTTACATGTGATATGTTACTCACAGATTACCTATCTTTAGAAATACAGTAGCATAGTCTGAGGATTGCAATCAGTATATGGTGACAGCCATGAGAGTTACTGACTTCATATCCCGCAGAAGACATATGTCACAACAGACCCTGTTACACCAGTAAATGTATGAGTTATCACAGCAACATGTCAATATTGGCCCTGTGTTTGTGCCTACAGCCACAATTCCATCAGCCTTTGTACATATGTCATGCAGTAAGAGGTGCATATGTCCAGTACACCATTATTTATTGACATCATACCTGATAACAAGCCAGTGAGATATCAGACTGCTAGATATGTTATGTATAGTAGGGGTTATATTGGAGGACAACACCTGGAAATTCTGTCATAGTGTGTACAGTAGTGAGGTCTGTGTACATATGGTGATTGTCGACAGAGTGTGTATTGCGAATATGAACCTTGGCCAGTGTACAGACTGTGATAGATGTCATTGTTCTTGGTCCTCTTCTATCTGATGTTGCATGCTGCTCCAATGTATGGTATCTTATCGGCATACATGTTTGTAGGGCCAAACCCACACATGTCCCATACCACAGTCAGGCATCAGAATACACTGTGTATTGGCCCAGTGTATTTAGGGTTAGTGTGTGAGTGGCACATATGAGGATGGGTGTTGATCAGACAGTCCATATACTGTAATATTAAGCATGCTTACCATATGTGGCTGTGGCTGTGTCCACATTGGTTGTGGGTATGTGCTTTCACACAGGTGTCTGTTAGTCCATGCTGTTACAAGCCTGTAGAGCCTACTATATTTGCAAGTACTTGTGTATTCTCCCATAAGAAATGTAGGCCAGTGTTGTGGCAGTCTGCCTGTAGTTTGCACAGTGCTTTGTGACACGCCTAACAGCTCAGTGTACTTACCCAGTATGATGTTATGTCCAGATATTTGTCAGATGTACTGCTGCCGGGTCACCATAACTGTTGTGTATTTCTGACAAAGCAGTGGGATGCTGTACAGATGCATGTCACTAACTCATGGGTAGTATGTGGGCTTGTGACCTCTGCTCCTCTGGTTATTATGTGTCAGGGCAGGCAGGAGTGTGTGAATGCATAAATTGTGTGAGCATATGTATTCCAGTATTTATGTGATATACTCATTTACATGGCTGTTAACATCCACGTTGTTAGGCTTGGTCCACACGTCTTGCACTAAGGGGTTTTGTGTATACCTCTGGACTGAGCAGAGTGTGTCAGACTATCCACATTTATTGGTCATATCTCTGCTCTATTCCACAGGACAATTACTGTCATATCTGTGGTATTGTACTATGATGACCTTAGGATGTCTGTCAGTAACTGATGGTGTACATGTCAGTATAAGATGTGACCTCCCACACACACCATTTCTGTTAAGACAACCCCTGTTACAGTACCAACAGTCTACATTTATACCTGCAATACTTACATAACATCCCCTTGCACTAAGAGGTTGCGACTACTGGTGCTGAGGTGTCACTCCACTGCATGTTCTGGACATATGTTAAATGTATGTGTGTGTGTGTGTGTGTGTGTGTGTGTGTGTGTGTGTGTGTGTGTGTGTGTATATATATATATATATATATATATATATATATATATATATATATATATATACATATATACATACATATATGGAAAAAAAAAAAATATATATATATATATATATATATATATATATGGTTTACTATCAAAACTTCAAGGTGAACTCGGTAGACTCCACTTCCATCGAGAATCGGAATGTCAAACTCGGCAATGTAGAACGTCAATATTGCTGAACTACAAACCTCACCCCTATCTCGATCCATGTTAAAACCCGTCCCGTAGGTCAAATTTGGTTTGTGATTCAGCAATCTCGGTATTCGACAATGTGAGTTTTGAATTCTTTCGTTCGACCATATGTGGGTCAACCAAGTTTGCTTCGAATTTTTGATAGTAAACCATATATATATATATATATATATATATATATATATATATATATATATATATATATATATATATATATATATATATATATATATATATATATATATATATATATATATATATATATATATATATATACACACACACATATAGACACACACATATATACACATATATATATATATATATATATATATATATATATATATACACACACACACACACACACACACACACACACATATATATATATATATATATATATATATATATATATATACACACACACATATATTTATAGATATCTACATATATATGATACACACACACACACACACACACACACACACACACACACACATATATATATATATATATATATATATATATATATATACAGATAGATCTATATATAACCTATATATAACGCAATATACAGATGTATGTGAATACATATATATATATATATATATATATATATATATATATATATATATATATGAATAATTGTGTATGTACATGTACACATATATCTACATATGTGTATATATATATATATATATATATATATATATATATATATATATATATATATATGGGTCTACTTCATTTGCCAGAACTTCCAGTTGCCCGACACCCATTTGCCCGATGCCATTTGACGAAATTTCACTGACACTTTATTTGACTGACACTTCATTTGACCGACAAGTATTATTGGCAAGAAAATGGGATATGCCCCCTTCCCCACTGTAGTGCGACCCTGGAGCTAGAATACATATTTAGGGGGGTGTGGGGGGCACAGCCCCCCACAATGGGGGGTGTGGGTGCCGAAGCCCCCCACTTACTTTTGTTTTATTAAGCAATATAAAAGCAAAACTAAACAATATAATATGAAGTTAAGTGGGGGCATCACCCCCCACACCCCCCATTGTGGGGGGGGCTGTGCCCCCCACACCCACTAACTATATATTTTAACTCCAGGGTCGCACTACAGTGGGGAAGGGGGCATATCCCATTTTCTTGCCAATAATACTTGTCGGTCAAATGATGTGTCAGTCAAATGAAGTGTCAGTCAAATGAAATTTTGGTCATTTGGTCTCGGGCAAATGGGTGTCAGGCAAATGGAAGTTTGAGCAAATGAAGTAGACCCATATATATGTATATATATATATATATATATATATATATATATATATATATATATCCTTGTTATGTGTAAACATTACTGTTGTTTATACCTTCTCAGCTGTATCACACCGTATTTATCTGATATGTGTGGATTTAGATATAACAACATATGTGATTCAACAGTAATATCACTAACAAGTACTACGCCATTGTAGAAGTCATAGCAATTGTTCAATACTATTCAGTATGCGTACTGACAGATATATAAGAAAAACAACAACTATCTTAACAGCTGTAATGGCGTAGTGGTTAACTGCTGCAACTATAGTATACAGCGTCCTGGGTTCAAGACTTGCAAGAGCTGTTTATTTTGTTGCTGGGCAGAACACGGGCTGTTGGATACAGATTAGTTAAGGCAGTTTTGCGCAGCTTTAAGTGGGTTTGCATGGGTTTGCATAATGGTAAGCACTGCTAACATACAGTTAAACGAACAGCCACTTACACCATGTAGGCTTCACTTACCAGTGTGCAAATCTGCTTAGCATTTATATTTAAGCAATGCTTACACCTGCTAAGCATGGCTCAGCCCTGCTAACCATTGACCACATTCCAGTCTGATGAAATAGCATGGTAATGACAACTTTAATAAGTGTATTCAATTCCATGTACATAACATTCTTCTCTGTGCTGTCATTACAGTAGCAAGGGGTGTGAGTCTACTGTTTGGGACATGTGAGTATATATGGCTTGTACAACACTCTTTTCTGTTTGAATGTGTTGCATACATGGGTATATCCCAGGTTATATGCAGTCACACTGGCATGTAGTATATCATTACGTTACTACTGTTGACAGTGCTTTCCCATGTAAGAGTAGATTGCAGAATGTAGTACTGGAACCAAACACACCTGCATGCAAAAATAGACTGTGAGCCCTCACTGTCATGTTCCTGGTGTGTAAGCTGTGTCTCATTAAATATTTCCTGCTGGATAATGATCTGACATGTGGAAAATAACTGTAGACAACTGTGTGTATAGCACATCACTGAGGGCTGCTATAATGTAGCAATGGCATACCTATTGGTGTCAGACGTCTCTCTGTCAACAAATTCATCCTAATGCATAACTGCTTGGTTAGCTGATGTCTGTCTGTCATCTGTACATATGTGCAGATATCAGGTATCCATCTTGGCTACTTACAGGGAATCTATGCTTGACTGACACTGATATGTCTACCCAGCTGTGTTATGAATGCCGCAGCTAGGAATCCACACCTGGTATGCACCACATGCTATGAATACCTCAACTACACTACCACAGTCAACAGAACATGCTTGAGTACAGGTCTCCAAGACAGACACTGACAATGTTATGTAATACATGTTGCATACATGTTGACTGGAGCACCTCACCGGCCCTCTGCAAGAGGCAACCAGATGATTGGCTGATGCATGTAACTCTCACCCTGAGGATCACCCCTGTATTATCTGTTGATATATGGCCTGCTGGCACATGGCAGGTGGCATGATACCACTGTACAAACATCCCCTACACTTCTCATCTCTCTATGGACAATAGCCTGGTATACACCTATGAACACCTGCACCGATGGACCCTAGTACTGTCAAATGTGTATGTGTGCATTACTGAGAATATCAGTGTCTGTGTGTTTGTAGATCTGTAGTTGAGAATACCCTGAGGCCCTTCACACCCACCACATCCCCCTTTGCCATAGTTAGATGTGGCTGCTGCTGTACTGGACATTACATGTAACTTGTTACACTATTATCCCTAAGGGCTACCTGGGGATTGCAGTATCAGCACAACACTGTTGTACAAATGGGTTGATAGGCATGGGATACCCACTGAGTTCTGGCAAGTGTGTGTATGTGTGCATGCGTGTATATTTGAAGGGTACGGCATTCTGAGGCCACATTCTCCTAATACAATATGCCTTGCCACACAGTATTAGGGATAGTCATGTTGTTGACCATAGGAGAGCCATGACAATGCATCACCCTTCTATGCCTGTGGCATGTGCGTTAGATGCATATCTCTGTAGTAGCACTCTAGGGATAGACAAGGGGTTGTATTCCAGTCCTGGTCAGTGTGTGATTGTGGGTGTGTCAGAGTGTTATCATGGGTTTCAGTGCATACAATATCCACTGTGGGGTGTGGGTGCTGGGTATACTGTCTTTACACCATGGTACTCCTGGTACATATCCCATATTCCACTGTATGGGGACCACTGTCACCAACAACCATACAGGTAACTGATAACACTATCCAGCCCAGTTATGCACATGCTGTGTGCAGCCTATCTGTAACAAAATGGACACACTGATAAGCCCGGGTCCCTCAGATGTGTGTCTGACTGTTATGTTTTTGTCAATGTGTATATGACAGTATGTCACACTATGTATTGTCCATAAACAACCAGTACATCCCCCATTAGCATACTTTACAGGCCCAGGGATGTTCTTCACATAACATGTAACCTGGAACACACCTCATCCTAAAAGCTGTGTGGTATATGCAATTAAGGCCACACACATCAGTAGCATTACATACCTAGGTAGGGGTTCTAGTCCCAGTGTTGGAAAGTAAGAGTGTGTGTGTGTATGTGATGGAATCTACTTCCATTTGCCGAATATACATGTCCCAGGGGGCATCTGTCCAAGAACTGCCTGGCATATGCTAACATTTCATGGGTTTCATCCTGTGGAAATACATTCCATCACAACTAGTGGTAGATGTGCAAATGCCCTCTTCCCCACTGTATAGGTGTACAGCGATACTGGGGTTGGTATATATAGCTGGGTGTGGCTCTTGTGGACACAGCCACCATCATTGCAGTTACTGTTGAGTGTATCCCCCCACTTAGCTGGCCGTAATACTGTACAATTTATGTTAACAGGTTAAGAAGTTGTCTATCACACTTTCTGCCATTCTACAGCACCTCTTACCCTCCAAAGGGTAGGGCTGTGCCACCAACACCAGCACACCTATGTTTACCAAGTTGAAGATTGCACTACATTGGGGTAGGGGGCATATACCCTGCCAGTACCATCATCAATGACATTAAACTAGCGGACTGCTTATTTCTCAATGTGTTGTTGTGCCTATTCTGTCTTTGTGGAATTGCATAGGCTACAATTTGTTCCTTTCACAGGTACATACATCCATGTGTACAGTATTCTCTGTGTATTGCATCAACACCAAAGCCTCTGTGTGTGTTATACACAAACATGTGGTGTGTACCACCCAGTACACTTACCATTGTCCACTGTAGAAGGGTTGCTGACAGAAGCAACCATGCACTCACCTGTATACACCACCCACAAACCTATCAGCCATGTGGCACTTGCAGAAACTGTTATGCAGACCTGTGACATGTGTTCACCTGTACCCAGGATATGGCACAGCCAAGGTGTCAGTACAGTGCCATACCCCATGTAGGATACAACAGCAGACCAACCTCATGCTGACACATGGACACCTACAACACAGAATACATTATGGAGACCACAATCAGTCAGTGTTAATAACAGCTATAATGCATTATGGCTGGACAGCTACACTTCCTGACATGTAAGTATTACACTTTACTGCTGACAACATGTTACACAGCATTACATTGGTACAACGTACTACAGTCACCGTGTGCATCAGAACCATATTAGCCTGTCCCTGCATCGATGTTATGGATGACAGGGATATGGCACAGGTATCCTCATATGCACAGGGTGTGTTGCTGATTTGCCAGAGACCTAGGCTGGGCCATACGTTTGACACCATGTGTGTGTGTGAGTGAGGGGGTTTAATTACTGATATGGCCTTGGTGATGTGGTGTGTGTAGGTATGGGGTTGCCCTAGTTGTGTTTGTATTGTGTGCGAGTATGCATGCACACAGTTCTGCTATGTGGCTGCCCTATACAGGTGTTTGTTGGACAGCTGCAGACCATACCTGGCAGGGTGTGCAGTTCACTGCCTCAGGCCACGGGCTTGAGAACTGCACCTACCAGGGGTTCCATGGGCACCATCAGGTACAAGCCATGATATGGTACTCTCCCCTGAAGATGACATATGTCCGCTGGATCCAGGTCCCTCCTGGAACTGGCCAGGGCCACATGCACATGGCCTGCTGTGGTGTGGTGTGGTGTGGACAGTGCCCCCCTGCAGTGCTGGGGCTGGTACTGCCACTACAGGAGAGGCTCGGTGTTCTTGCATGACCACGTCGACCTCCAGCTGTTGGTGTTGCAGGCCTACATCCATGTGGCCATCCCACCACTCTCACCACATGCTCAAGCATGGACATTCCACAGTTGAGGATTCCCACCATCTCACCCAACCATCTATCCATGACCTCTAAAAAATAAAGGAGGGCACCTGCAAGATCATGGATGTTGCCAGTAACAGCTGAATGAGTAGCCCTCTACAGCCTCAGAGCCTGTCTGGTGTACCATTCCATACATGCCTGCACCTCCATGACAGCCTGAAACATGCGTCTGGTGGTACAAGATGTGGCACTTCTGCCGGGGGCATGATGACCAGCAGCCCTCTAACGAGCACCCCTGTACATTTGCCTATGTAGTACCCCACCGGACATCCTGCTATGGCTGCTGTGTTATCTTTTGGCCCAGTATTTCTTTACTGTTGTACTACTTGAAGGCCTTGGCCTGGACAGCAACATATATTATGCTTTCGAATTACTGTATAAAATGATTTGCTTGAGAGTTGCATTACTCAGTTAGTATGTATTTCAAACACCTAACAGCTATAAGACATGGCATATACAACTGTAATAGTACACAAATAAACATTTCTTATGTATGCAGACCTGTGTGTGGTGTCATATCCTTTGACTTCTCTGTGGGTATATGTTTCATACTATAATTATATTTTGTATGAGAGAATCATTCACTGTCCATTTTAAAAGGTGACAAGTGTAGGAATACTGGCTGTTAAATATGCTGTGCACCCTCTAAATATGTATCTTCCTATACATATCTATACGTAGTTCTTCTTTCGGCTGCTCCCATTAGGGGTCGTCACAGTGGAGCATCTGTTTACATTTCTTCCTGTCTTCTGCATCTTGCTCTTTCACACCAACCACCTGCATGTCCTCTCTCACCACATCCATAAACCTTATCTTAGGCCTTCTTGTTTTCCTGTTACCTGGCAGCTTCATCCTTAGCACCTTTTTCCCAATATACTCTGCATCCCTCCTCAGCACATGTCCAAACCAAAGTAATCTTGCATCTCTGGCTTTGTCTCCAAATCTTCCAACCTGGGCTGACCCTCTAATATACTCATTCCAAATCCTGTCCACCCTCATCATACTCAGTGCAAATCTTAACATCTTTAACACTGCCACATCCAGCTCTGACTCCTGCCTTTTTGTCAATACCACTGTCTCCAACCCATATAACATAGCTGGTCGCACTACCCTCTTGTGGACCTTCCCTTTCACTCTTACTGGTACTCGTCTGTCACAAATCACTCCTGATGCTCTTCTCCACCCACTCCATCCTGCCTGTGCTCTTTTCTTCACCTCTCTTCCACACTCACCATTACTCTGAACTGTTGATCCCAAGTATTTAAACTCATCCACCTTCACTGCCTCTACTCCCTACATCCTCACCATTCCTCTATGCTCCCTCTCATTCACACACTTATATTCTGTCTTAGTCCTGCTGACCTTCATTCCTCTTCTCTCTAGAGCATATCTCCACCTCTCCAGGGTCTCCTCCACCCATTCCCTACTCTCACTACAGATCACAATGTCATCTGCAAACATCGTAGTCCACGGGGGACTCCTGTCTAATCTCGTCTGTCAACCTGTCCATCACCATTGCAAATAAGAAAGGACTCAGAGATTATCCTTGATGTAATCCCACCTCCACCTTAAATGCATCCATCACTCCCACCACAGACCTGACCACTGTCACACTACCCTCGTACATATCCTGCACCACTCTTATATATTTCTCTGACACTCTCAACTTCCTTATACAATACCATGACTTCTCTCTAGGAAACATGTCATATGCTTTCTCTAAGTCCACAAAGATGCAATGCAACTCCTTCTGACCTTCTCTGTACTTCTCCATCAACACTCTCAGAGCAAACATCGTATCTGTAGTGCTCTTTCCTGGCATGAAACCATAGTGCTGATCACTAATCATCACCTCCCTTCTTAACCTAGCTTCCACTACTCTTTCCCATAACTTTATGCTGTGACTGATCAATTTAATCCCTCTGTAGTTACTATAGCTCTGCACATCACCCTTATTCTTAAAAAACAGTACCAGAACACTTTTTCTCCATTCCTCAGGCATCCCCTCACTTTCCAAGATTTTATTAAACAATCTAGTTAAAAACTCCACTGCCATTTCACCTAAACACCTCCATACTTACACAGGTATGTCATCTGGACCAACAACCTTTCCATTCTTCATCCTCTTCATAGCTATTCTTACTTCCTCCTTGCTAATCCACTGCACTTCATCATTCACTATCCGCACATCATCCAACCTTCTCTCCCTCTCATTCTCTTCATTCATCAGCCCCTCAAAGTACTCTTTCCATCTGCTCAACACACTTTCCTCTCTTGTGAGTATGTTTCCCTCATTATCCTTTATCACCCTTACCTGCTGCACATCTTTACTAGCTCGGTCCCTCTGTCTAGCCAATTGGTACAGGTCCTTTTCTCCCTCCTTAGTGTCCAACCTTTCATACAACTCTTCATATGCCTTATCCTTAGCCTTCACCACCTCTCTCTTTGCCATGCATCTCATCTCCTTATACTCTTGTTTTCTTTCTTCAGCTCTCTGGCAATCCCACTTCTTCTTCACCAACTTCTTTCTCTCTATACTCTCCTGTACTTCTTCATTCCACCACTAGGTCTCCTTGTCCTCCTTCCTCTTTCCAGATATCACACCAAGCACCTTTCTAGCCATCACCCTTACTAGCTCTGCTGTAGTTACTCAGCTATTTGGTAACACTTCACTGCCACCCAGTGCCTGTCTTAACTCTTCCCTGAACTCCACCTCACAATTACCCTTTTTCAATTTCCACCATTTGATCCTTGGTGCTGCCCTTACACTCCTCCTCCTCTTCTTGATCACCAATGTCATCCTACAAATCACCATCCTATGCTGCCTAACTACACTTTCCTCTGCCACCACTTTACAGTCTCCAATCTCCTTCAGATTAGCCCATCTACATAAGATATAATCCATCTGTGTGCATCTTCCTCCACTCTTGTATGTCACCCTATGCTCCTCCCGCTTGTTAAAATATGTATTCACCACAGCCTTGTCCATCCTTTTCACAAAATCCACTACCACCTGACCTTCTGCATTCCTTTGCTTAACACCATACCTACCCATCACTTCCTCATCCCCTCTGTTCCCTTCACCAACATGCCTATTGAAATCTACTCCAATCACCAGTCTCTCACCCTTAGGTACAGTCATCACCACTTCATCCAAATCACTCCAAAATTTTTCTTTCTCATCCATCGCACACCCAGCTTGTGGAGCATATGCATTAACAACATTCATCATTACACCATCAATTTCCAGCTTCATAAACATCACTCTATCTGACACTCTTTTCACCTCCAAAACACTCTTAGCATACTGTTCCTTCAGGATAACCCCTATGCCATTTCTCCTCCCATCCACACCATGATAAAACAATTTGAACCCACCTCTGATACACATAGCCTTGCTCCCCTTCCATCTGGTCTCTTGCAAACACAATATACCGACCTTCCTTCTGTCCATCATATCAGCTAGCTCTCTCCCTATAACAGTCATACTGCCAACATTCAAAGTTCCGACCCTCACTATCACAGTCCTAGCCTTTACCTGCCTTCGGGCATGCCTTCCCCCTCTTCTCCTTCTTTGGCCAGCAGTAGCCCAGTTTCCGCCAGCACCCTGTTGGCCAACAGTACTGGTGGCAGTCGTTGTTAACCTGGGCCTCGACCGATCCAGTATGTATATCGGTACTGTTGTCCGCATGTATGATTTGACAAAAATTTTATGCCGGATGCCCTTCCTGATGCAACCCTCCCCATTTATCCAGGCTTGGGACTAGCACAAAGAAATGCACTGGCTTGTGCATCCCCAGTGGCTGGGTTACATATCTATATGTATTAATATATGTATATGTCAGAGTATGTGTATATACATATATATCTATATATATATATATATATATATATATGTATACATGTGAGTGTGTGTGTGTGTATGTATCATTGGAATGTTTATTGCTTCCACATTGTACATTCCCTATGGTAGCTAGACTGTACTGCATGATATGTTATTGATACCACCCTGACGTCGTACAGGTGGGATGGATTAATGTTAACTTCTTGTGGCTAAGTTGTGTAGGGTCCTGGGTATGGGACTTGCAAGTGTTTGTACTGTTTTGCAAGGCAGATCTGTTTGGCTGTGGGGGAGGGGATGATATCAATAATTACAAGAGTACTTAGATTGGGCCCCCTCTCACCCATTAATGGTGTCTTTGGTGATATATGCATTTGTTGTGTGCTCTTGTATCTCTCTCTCTCTCTCTCTCTCTCTCTCTATATATATATATATATATATATATATGTATATATATATATATATATATATATGTATATATATGTTTATATGCATATATAATCTGCTTACATATACCAAACCTGACTGATCTACCACCTTTCTTACTTGGATCTACCTAGTCTCTTCTTCTCAATTATTTTTGTTCCTTTTCTTAACAAACTGACCTTGACTTTTCTAAATTTTTTTACTTACATCCTCTTAATTTCTTTAAGCAGACTAGTTATTAACTTTTATACTGATTATTACAACTCCTACTTTTTTGTTTTCCTTCTCTATGTCAACCTGTTTACCAACATATTATCTAACTCACCTACTATCTTTTTATATGCTGTATTGGAACTACATTTGTACTGCAACTACATTTGCTTTGTTTTAAGTATATTTGTATATTTAGCATTATTCTATGAACAAACGACCACTGTGATTACTCCCTGGTTTTTTTTTCTCTTGAAATGTTTAACATACAAATTAATCATTGTATAATGTGATTATATTTTTACTTCCTCGGAGCTTATCTCACCGGGCCTCTACTGAAAACGGGAATATATCATATATCCGGTTAGACTTGCACGGTCAACAAATGTAAAATAAAAATATATATATATATATCTATATCTATATATATATATATATATATATATATATATATATATATATATATATATATATGGAGAGAGAGAGAGAGACATATATATGTAGACAAATATATCTATAGATGTATACACACACACACACACACACACATATATATATATGTGTATATATTTATATATATATATATATATATATATATATATATATATATATATATATATATATATATATATATATATATATATATATATATATATATATATATATATATATATATATATATGTATACACATATACATACACATACATCTACATATATACATTTCCTGTACTGTTGAATGACTATGCTGAATGATATGTTTGTGAAAACAGCAGAGTTGCATATGTCAGTCATGGCTTAGTGGTAAATCACTTTAGCTATGGTGAAAATAGCTAGGGATGTGCAGGATGGGTGTAGGGAAGGCCCATAGCTGCTCATTTATTCTACAGTAACAGCTGTGCATATACACTGATTTGGATGTAGATTTGGACACTCATGCCCCTGAGAGAGGGGTGAGAACAACAATAATATGTTGTGAAGCCAATTAGACCAGATTACAGGTGTCCAGTGGACACGTGTGGAAAATGGATAGCTAGATTGCCCTTTTTTTTTTTTTTTTTAAGTGAGAGTGGGATGTTGGGGAGGGATAGTAGGTATATTAGGCGAGGCAGGTTGGGTAGGATGACAGACAAGACAGCATACAGGGATAGTATATAACACATGTTGGGGGTAAACACCTTGGATGGGGAGGGGTGTTTGGAAGTCGGAAGCCTATGATCCACCAAATGGAAACAGTGGGACTGAGGTCCCCACCCATGGGAAGTCACCACTGTACCTTCACGGCTCCAAAGGTGGCTGTGCTGGGGGCTGGGTAGGAGGGGCAGGCTGATCCTCTAGATTCACCATGCGGCCCTCAAGCTGGCGTAGCTGATCTCCGAACTCCTTCCGGAGCTCGCTACACACCAGACTCTGGACCTGACGACGGATGATAGTTTCCTGTCCATGCCCGCTTCTGGGGGGGGTCAAGCCCCATCCCCTGAGGCAGTTCTACCAGAAGGTGGTGCAGGACCAGCAGATGAGAAGGTCCCGGGGTGGGCCCCAGATGTGCTGGTGCCCAGTGCTACGGCCAGATTAGGTGGGAGAGGTGGGTCCGCTGGGACCGGCCTTCCCAAATGTGCTATGGTGTTTCAATTTTAAAACATATATGGGTTAGTAATAGTCAACACATTCCAGAATTAGGTCTAAAAGCATGCATAGATATTTCCATTAGCCCAAAACACCAGATATGGAACAGTTGCCTAGCAAACAGAACACATGCATATGTGGAACTACAGTGGCCATTACAACAGCATGCAGGTACATTGATGGCAGCATGCCACCAATGCTGGAGTATTTCAAGATGGCACATGCATAGAAACAAATTTCAATTTTTATCAAACAATAGGACATATGCCCAAACAATAGATTTAATTGTACACATACCCATTGAGTTGTGTATTTATATTTTTGTTGCAGATATGTTGTGGGGAGATGTCAGTTAACAACTTGTATATCCCTGTAGTTCTCAATACATTTAGTCAGTGTTGTAATCTTTACCTTACAAGTATTATTACACTACCATATGGCCTTAGTTTGGGCAGTGTATGGTTGTAGACAACTACATAGATGAACTGTGTTTTACCTGCAGTATACACCTCTTACCTGGTATTCCTGTGGAGGTATTGTTTGTTAACACTATCTGACTGTTTCTATGCATATTCCCAGATTCCAGGTTGATGTTATGCACATACATCCCAATCTCTTATTGCACACACTCTGGGCAAGTCTTGACAACATGCAGGTGAAACTGGGACATATTTTGACTATTGCCCTCATAAACTTTTGGTGAGTTGCTACAATGACAGGTGTGTGTGTTTTTTTCACATTTTCTGAATATTTACAGGTCTGACAATCAGTTATATGTCATTAAATGCTGCCTAAATGTCAGAGATCATCACACTGATTTGCCATGGGGACAATTATCTTGAAATTCTGGACAAATCTGGACAGTTGAGGGATATGATTCTGCATATAGCTTACTACCACTCCCAGGATTCTAAACATGGCTGTGTCTGCTAAAAATAAAACAGTGTACATCACAATTGAGTGTGTTATATATATATATTGATGTGTATCTCTTCTCTGATTTCTGTCTATAAGTCTCCCTTGATTTTAAAATCTGACCTTGTAATTACAACATTCTTATACAGGGTTTCCTAGACAGTTTTATTATGTAGCACAGTGTGGATGACAGTGATGAGTAATACCTTATTATTCAGAGAAACTGCAGCACTAACACTGCCATACAATGCAGGACTAAACAGTACCAGTCCAGGATTTCACTCTTTTATTTCTAGGGACAGTTTTCTTATCTGACAGACCTGCTGGGGGAATGTTTGTTAACATTACCTGAATGTTGACACACATTACCAGATTCCACATTATTATTATGCACATATGTCTCACTCTGTTACTGCACACACTCTGGTTATAGCTTCACAACATGGGGGTGGAGATGGGAGATACTTTGCTTATTACTCTCATAACATTTTGGTGAGTTGCTAGAGTGACTGGTTTGTTCTTATAGATATAGTTCTGACAGTTATGATGTCTGACAATTAGTTGTATGTCATTATTTGCTGCCTAAACTTCTGGGATCATCCCACTGATTTGCCAGGGGGACAGGGTGACAGGCAGGAAACTTAAGCCAATGATCTGAATTTTCTGACAAATTATCTGTACAGTTGAGGGCTATGATTCTGCATACAGCTTACTACCACTCCTAGGATTCGAATCATGGCTGTGTGTGCTAAAAATACAGCAGTTTACATCTCAATTGAGTATGCTATTTGGATTATATCGTTTATCTTTTCACTTTTTTTCTGTCTAAGTCTCTCTCAGTTGTACAATATAACCTTGTGATCACAACAGTCATATACAGACATTCCTACACATTTTATTTATGTAGCACAGTGTGAGTAACAGTGCTTAATACACTAGTACTATTAAGAGAATGCAGCACTACATTACCATATGATACCAGAGTAAACACAAGCAGTCCGGGAGTTATACCTTTATTGCCAGGCTGTTACCCTTTTATTTACACCTATATGAGACTCTTCCTGCCATATTGTCTGGTTTATTCAGTACATCCTTTATGCAATACAGGTTTTATACTGGCAATTACCTTTCTACTACTTTTAGATTTATTTCTTATGACAGTACATACAAGATTATTACTAACCTGCCTCGCGATGCAGCCTCTGCAGCCTACAGGCATGGGCTTCCTGATTCACAGCTCGCTCTGCTGCTGCTGTCAGAGACATAAGAGGAATATTTAGCCATACCTATCCATAATACATATGAGCTGGCAATTATTAAACAGGTAGTAGCATGACTACTTACACACGGCTGGGACATCACCCAACTGCCTAGCTTCTTGGTTCCACTGATCCAAGAGCTCCCTCGTCCTCAGTTTCAGGTTGGCATAGCGATGCCTAACCTGCTCACCAGTTCAAGGGATGCCAGTGGCACTGGTAGGGTCACGGGCGAGACAGTTCCAGGCTTCAGCTTTATATTGGGAACCCTGGTACAGGCCCTGCTGCAGTCTCTCTTCATGGTCTTTTACTAGGAGTCCTGCCATGACTATGGACTCCTGGATGCCCTAGCACTTGGAAGCGCGATCCTTCTCCAACACCGGCCATAGTGCCTACAGGAGGAAGCTGCAACCAGTTATGACATGTACTCATGCCTGTGGGGGTTCAAGTAAGGCCAATTTCTCACACTTTGCCGTGATTGGATGATTTTGAAAATGCTAAACTATGGGCAAACCTGCTTACCTAAGGTTGGCATTGCTTAAAGGGGCATACCGATGGGGAAATCTGTTTAGCTGGGCAACACATTGCTTACACCTAGTAAACAGAGGTGTGCAATGCTTATCATTGATTATTTTTAAATTTGCACACTATTTGCTGTTTGGCATTGATTTATCATTCATTACATGTTATATATTTGTTTGGTATCTGTGATTCATGTGTATGTACACTGTATGGGGTACTTGTATTTATTGATGGATTTCACCACTTTATTACAATGACACCTCACATCTGGACTTAATGCAGTACTCCAGTTCACATGTATATGTTATATAGTAGGTTATACAACATAAAATTGTTTATAGATTCCTTTCACATGTAAATTATGATTTTGCTATAGTGAAGATCTGTTTGGGTATACCTCAGTTTTATGTACAACTGTGATGACTTACTGGTTATCTGCTCTGACTATAGTATACAGGGTCCTGGGTTCAACCCCTGCAAGGCTTGTTTATTTTGTTGCTGGGAAGAACAGGGGCTGTTGGATACAGAGTGATTAAGGCACTTTTAAGCAGGTGTAATTGGGTTTGCACGACTGTAAGCAATGCTAACTTCCGGCTAAATATGCTTAAAAAGAGTTAGCTTCAAAATTGCTTAACCTGTGTAGGCATTGCTTATCCTCACAAACAGGCTTAAACCCACTTATTACTGCTTAAAAGTGCTTAGTCTTGCTTACCCCCACACTAATTTAGAATTAAATGACACATGGGTTTTGGGAAAGTGGTAGATTTGGACACTGTATGGACTTCTCATTCATTACACATTATAACTTCATTTAGTATCCCTGATTCATGTGTATGTATACTATATGGGGCACTTGTGTTTATCTGTGGATTTTACCACATTATTACAATGACACCTCATATCTGCACTTAATGCAGTACTTCACTTCACAAATATATGTTATTTAGTAGGTTATACAGCAAAAAATTTTCATAAATTGCTTTCACATGGAAAATGGAATTTACTACAGTGAGGATCAAACTGAGAATGACTGCTCGCAAAGCGAACACTCTTGATATTGCAGTCCTGCTTCAATTGAATGTATCTTGCTATTCATCTTCTTGTATTATTTAAGCTACAGTATGCGTAGCTAATCAATGGGCAAATCCGCACACCTATGGGTAAATTTAAGCTGTTTAATAAAAAAATGTCTCTACTGTTATTTTCTCTAGGAAGGGACATATCACACTTATTGCTGTGGATTTCTGCATGCATCTGCACATTCGGCAGACATCCTAGCAACCCCCCATACCTTTCAACCTCTTCATGCATAATACCTGGACAAAACTTGACAAACTGAGGTTCAACTAGGGACATATTTTAAATATTGCTCTTATAACTTACGTAAGTTGCTCGAGTAACAGGATTTGTTTTAAAATAACATGTTTCTGACAGATTTGGTGTCTGAGACTCAAATGTATGCCATTATTTAACGGCTTCAATCCTGACATCATCCCAGTGATTTCCCAGGACAAATGGGGTACAGGCCAACTGTACGGGCAACATATCTGGACATTCTGCAAAGATTTGTACAGTTGGGAGGTATGCAACCTCCTATGAGCATTCTCGCTCATTGTAGTTGCTGAATGGCACTTCTTCAGTGCAGGGACGTGTGTATTGTGAGAGATCTGCTCTCAGACACACCCCCTGCACTCGTCCATGCTCTGTGTCCGTTTAGGAGCAGAGGCAGCGCACCTTCATTACTATGCATGGCGTGCTGCCGTGCTGCTCCTAAACGGTCATTTCCGTGCAGGAATAAGTTATTCCTGCACGGAAGATTAGTGAATTCCAGGGAGTTTTTAGGAATAAGTGCTTTAATTAAGAAATAAGTTATGACTAGGTGCATTTGTATTATAGGATGTCAACACTCCTCAGGGAAATTAAGAGTCTTGAGTTATAGCTAAATACCTTATGAATCTGAGGTGTGCCAGTGGTTTATAATGCAACATTCCTTTATGCTGCTTAGTTAATAAAATAATATGCTATTTAAGAAGTGGTTTCACTGAAATCCATCTAATATCAGAATACACTTTTAATAATATGCTTGAAGAAGACTAGAGGAACAAATTAATTTTCTTCTGCAACTTAGATTATATGTTGTCTGTACCAAACAGCATCTGTGTTATTTATTTATTTATTAATTATTTGTTTAGTTGAAGAGTCTGACTGGACCAGAGCCCAACCAACTTTTTGTCAGAAACACTATGGGGCAAAGCCCCTAAAGACTATCTCATACAATCCACTGACAAATAATCTTTGGGAAAAGGTTTAACTGTGCACAGACAGCAGTTTTGAGAACATCTGTAGACCAGTTCAAGACAAAAAAGGACAAGTATCTGCCTTATCTTGCCTTATCTTCTTGCATGCAGGGAAGTGCTGCAAGAATTTACAGGTTTTTCACTATGTGAGCTAATGTGTTGTCATGGGGAAAGGGGGACTATGCATTTATATGGATTTAATTTCTGATGAGTAGGAGTGTGTTTCTCACAAGATGCTATTGTGGAGTATGTTTTCAACCTCAGGACTAGGCTTCAGAAGCTCATGGAGATGGCCAAGTTACCTAAAAAGGTACAACAATAGCAAAAGGTCTAATACAAGAAGACACCCTAAGCCACAGAGGATTTGGCAGGACAAGAGGATATGAGGTACATCAATGTGCAGATAGTTTGGGAAGGACCTTTCAACACTTAAAAAGGTGAGCGATGTCAACTATATGGTGGAGCTGCTAAACAGGAAACACAAGCACAAACTCTATGATATTAAGTCCTACCATGACAGGCAGAGCCTGTTATTTAGTGTCAGCAGTGAGTTCTAGGAGGAGCCATGGGGGGAGTTGGAGGTAGACCTGCACAGTGAGGCTTGATTTGACACCTGGGCCACTCCTAGTCAGGTTTGGGAAATATAAGCATTATTGCAGGAATTTTGGGATATGTTTACTGGTAGGATGGGAAAGATGGCAGCATCCAGTTCTGTGTGGACTGCAGAAAACTGAAAAGGCTCATAGAGTCAGGTCAGATACTTTTGCTTAGTATCTAAGTATCATTAATGTGAGCAAGGGTTACAGATTGAACCCTGTAGCCAAGGATAGTGCAACATTTCTTCTAGACAGTCTTGACTATTTTCAAGAATCCATCCAACAGGTAGATGCTTCTAACAATTGGACTTAATGGTGAAGGCTGTACTAAACCAGTTGTTATCAGAGGAGGAAGAACACCCTGTTGTATGCTTAGGCTGCAGACTTCCACCCAAGGGGCATATCTTATGCAATCATACAGAAATAATGTCTGCGTATAGTCTGTTGTTTTCATAAGTTGCAATCATACCTGTATGGCAGAAAGTTCACTGTTGTTACAGGCCACAGTCTTTTAAATGCCTACATTTAGTAAGTGTACAGAATGGAAAGTTTCTTGGATGGAGTCTTTTCCTACTATATAATTATCCAACACAGGGAGAGTAGGGCTTATAGTAATCCGGGTGATCTAACTAGAAAAGGTACGGGGTAATATACCAAATACTGCACCATAGTATTGAGCTTCCTTTCTTGACAGATACCTCCAGAAGATTTGCTTGAGGTTTTTAAGGGAAGGAAACTGCACTGTTCATAGGAACATAAGTAGCTACTAGGTATGCAGTCTAGGAGACCATTTAGGAGCCTCCTCCAAATTCCACATTGTCCTAAAGCATTGTTTGGCTAGGTGTCTTACTTATGTTCATGCAGTACACAGATGAAGATGGAAACCTTGCACCACTGGCACAGGAAGCAGCACATTAAGAATTTAGAGCTTAATTCTTCTGTGCCATCTGCCAGACAGAAACATTCACCCTGTGGGATATGAACCGTCTACCCTCTCCACTTACGCCTTACGAAATACTTCATTTACAGGATGATCAATAGAAGTAATCAAAATGCATTGAAGATTCCCTGAACAGGACTCAAACCTGGCAATGGTACTTATAACATTAAATCTTAACCACTAGACCACCAGGGCTAATGTTAGGGTAATAAAAACTAAATAAAAATGTAATGTATTTTTATCTTCTCTGTTGTACAGTTGCATTTGGTATGTTTGTTCTCATTACATAGGAATGTATGACCTTTGTCTTTTTGAATATGACTGGATGGTTTATAAGTGATGTATAATGTTTACAACTACAGTTGTTTCAGTGTTGTCTGTGACGTAAACTGTTTGGAACTAAAGTCATATCATTTTGTCATATATGTAAATTTAATAAAGATGTTTGAAAAAAAAACAGGGAATGTCTTTTGAAATGTGTTGGATATCCAGATTTGCTGAATTTTCTTGGTAATGTAACAAAAAGTGGTGAAAGACCAGTAAATGTCTTCTGAGATGTGATTACTGATGGCCTTAAAGGCTTGCATATCACTAATCCACACCACAGCATATTCAAGGGAATGAAGCAGTCACAGATGTCTTCATAATTTCTATTGCTGCAGGATTGATGTGATTAATCTGTTGTACCTGGGAAACATTGCTATGGCAAGTAGAACAATTACTTTACCTATTTGTTTTCCTCTGGGCAGCAACTAGAAAATGATGTCATATGATGATTTTTGGGGTGGGGAAATTGCATATAACTGTATGCTCTGCTATATGGAGGAGCTGTTTTTTGTGGTGGACCTATCTGTGAGTTCAAGTTAATAATTTATCTAACAGTTAAGAACAGTATTTCTGCATTAAGAGTTGGCTATGAAACTTATTTTTCTGGAGCTTTGTTTTTTTTTTCTGCATGCATCCTCTCAATTTGTATTGCTTTTTTATTTTATTTTTCTGGGTTGGCCAGCCTGTATATATTTTGATCTACATTTGCACTGTTTTCTTTGTTACTTAAGTAAAGATCTTTTATTAACCTTTAAGCATTGTGGTTAGCATATATTGTAAATTCATTGGATTTATCCACTGCTCTATGTCTGAGAAGAAAGTAAACATTATTTTCACTGATGATTAATAAGCATATGGCTCCAATTAGACCACTTAGGCCTACTACCAGTGAAAAAGATATTAATTGGTGTGTTTATAACAGGTCTATATAATAAGATCGACGTTTGAAAACATCGAACAACATATGGTTGACACCATATGGTCGATGTCTTCAAACATCGACCTTATAAAAAGATAAAAAAAAAACAAAAGAAAAGAAAAAAGTACCCTAACGGGTTTAAGCAGGGGGGCAATCCCCCTTGCACCCCCCACACCCCACGCTACTTAAATATACCAACTCCGAGACCACACTACATTGCAGTAAACAGAAATCTCCCCTTATGGAGATTTTCATTTACACACTCGAGATTCTGAGTGTTTGATATTCATGTGTCGACAATGTCAGATTTGACATTGTCGGCTTTTGAGAATATAATGTAGACCCTTAACATTTGGGTATCCTTTGTTGCACTTCTGGGTGGTGGCAGTACTGCAGGAACTTGAGAATTCTACCAGGTTTCCAAGAGAATTATATTTAGGCATGTGAGTATGTATGTGTGTGTGCAGTTATATGTGTGTAAAATTCATTCTTTGCATCGGGATATCATCATGTATAAAGGGTACTGAAATAGATTGGTTCACAGAGAAAGTGGTGATGAAGTGAACTGTGAGTGCTTGGGCTAAGCCTCAGGTCTGTAAGTACTTTGTGTGTAGTCTAGTTTGGGTGAGGATATTTAATGTCCATACATAGGACATGACTGCATGTTCTTTTTATACTCTTGGATCCAAGTTGTACATTGTGAATTAATTATTGAAATAGATCTTTGAATACTTTCTTGCAATTATTAAACCCTTTGTTGGCAGGGATGGAGTTAAAATCAATTTCAGCCATCTGTGCAATAAAGTCAGTGACATTTTGCAGTCTTGGTATCACAATGGTCATTCTGTTCAAAAGTCCATGGCACAGTAGAGGAATGGAGGCATTGCCTCCGTTACATGGTGGCAATGGTATCATCTTTCTCTGTCACAACTGAGTAAGACTATCAGACAATGATGTTCAATTTAAAGTAAAGTCAGTATTTGCATGCCTTGAAAACTGGCTTAAGGAATCTGATCTAATTCTCCAGGGCAGTTACTATCAAGTCAGTCCTCTCTTTTCCTATTTCCCTGTTCAAGCAATGGATCTCTTAATCAAAGTACTGTTATGGCAAAATATATGGGTGTATATCATGACAAGACCTTTACAGTAAATGAGATATAAATACTACAGTAAAAACTGTAATCAAATGTGGGCAGTATATGGGTGTTAGGCATTACCTTATCATTTCTTATAGATGTACTCTTGAATTGTTATTAAAGTTTCCAAACTTCTCTACCATTTCGTTCTTTGCACTGATGACTGTATACAACAAAAAGTGATACATTTAATGTCCACCATTCTCTTGGGTGACACTACTGTAAATTTTTAAATCTTGACTGGCTTATATTTAAGAGTCAGCTTGATTTCTTACTGATGAATTTTGCCTTTAATTTTCTGTACACCCTAACATTTATCACATTCACATCATCAGTGATCTAAACCTACAAGAAATCATAGTTCCTGCAACAGTAACATAATAAAAGGAAGAATAAGTTATATATATGGTTGTATATGTCTATCTCATGGATATGTCAGGGGTCAAGGGATGATTTTAAGTCAAATAACTCTTTGAAATACTTTCGCTGTTGTTTAAGTTGAGGTTTGAAATGTTTTTTATATATCCATCCATCTATATAATTCATTCATCAGTTGCTGATTTTAGTGTAATCAGTACTGAAATTAACATTCAAAATGAATGAATGAATGATTGAATGCACATATCCATTTACCGACTCCCACTCATACAGTGATAACACGTAGCTAACTGACCCATATTCAATCACTATGTTAGGCAACGGCCAGCAATTTTTTCCTTTTTATTTCTTTTTTCTTTGCTACTCTGACTAAGAATGGTAGCAGCTGTGTTGAAACTGAAATACTTTACTGTGATCATTATACTGATCAGTGTGTATGTGGAGGCATGTCTGTGAATAACAAAGAAAAGTCAAAACTAAAATACATTACTGTGGCCATTGTAGTGATCAAGCTGTGAGAGAGAGAGAGTGTGTGTGTGTGTGTGTGTGTGTGTGTGTGTGTGTGTGTGTGTGTGTGTGTGTAAGAAGAGTAGTTGCCATTTGTGTATGAAGGGGTGCCTCTGAATAACAGCAGCACAGTTAAAATTGAAATATATTACTGTAGCCTATGAAGTGATTGAGATATATCATGAAAGACAGATGCAAAGTTGAAAATGAAAAGCATTAATGTAGTCAGTAAAGTGATCAAGATTTGTGCAGGAGGGTCAGGGAATGACAACAGCAAAAATGAAACAAAAACACATTACCACATATAGTGATGAGTGCTTGCATGCATAAGCATGTTAGATGATGTCTATGAATGATAGCAGCAAAGTTAAACTTGAAACGTTTTACTCTGGCCATCACACTGATCAGGGTGGGTGGGTGTGGCTGACAATGACAGCAGCAAGCTAAAACACATTACTGTGGTCAGTATTTTTATATATTTTGCTGACCATCAATACTTTCCTAACCAAATCAGAGAGACTGGCATCCTATCAAACTTAGGGTTTGCTTGTGCCTTCATTGACATCTTAGCACTGAAGACTTTTTTAAGAACTTGACCCTCTGTTTGGTTAGGGGCCATGTGATTTACCTTATCTTGGGAGGTACTAAGCTCTCATGTTCATTTTTTCTTCTGTGCACCTGTTTACAAAGGCTACGCTTTTCATGGTCTGTAGAGCTCAGTGTATGCTCCAGGATTATCCCCTAACATTGCAATCTCACCTGTGGGGGAAAGAGAAAATGATGGCCCTATTCCATCCCTTCACCCAAGGATAGACATAAGCATATCCACCCCCAAACCATCCCCACTAGATGTTTATGGTGCTGATCCATCACAGGAATCCTGAGGCATATTGTGGGCTTCATTTCTGTATGTCAGTGGAGCTGGCTTATCATGGCCATTATTTCATTTGCTTTCTTCACAATCATCGCAGAGATCACCAAAAGTAGTTAATGTTATCTTTGATCATTATGTATGGATGCCCTTATTTTCAGGGATGATTTTATTCATACACGATTTCAGCCTCTAATTTAAGTTCATTTTTAGGAATTAACTTCTTGATATATCAATATGGCCATGAACTTTTTTAAAGTTATACCTATACCATCTAGAATAAATTGCTCACTGACATGAGATATAATTTGTAATAGTGAATTAAAAAAAAAATCTTATCTTTTAACTACAAGCACATGCCTTACCAAAGTGAAATTACTTGACTCTTCAGAAATGTTTTAATACAGTAAATTATTTTAACCATTGCAACAAAGTGCTTCTAATAAACCTGTTTTTCATAGGAGCAATGTATTATATAAGGTAGTCACCATATTTTCAATTTTATTGAGCCTGAAACAAAGTCAGCATCCTCCAATTCAGTGTAACAACATGCTCCATTTTAGTACAATAAATGTTTTTTCTTTGATTCTGGTTAACCAAAACAGTTTACCATAACAGTAATGTACCAAAAGAGTCCACAAGCAGACTTTCAGTATGAACTTGGTCTATGATAAATGGTCATTCCTTCTGCATTGCTAAGTGAGAAAAACAGCAAAACTGTGTCAAAACGAATCTGAGCAGGCAGCATTTAACAATGGAATGTTGGCTTCTTGAGAAGGTGTGTACTAGTCAAAAAGAAGAAGAAGAAAGGTAAAAAGCAAAGTAAGTATTTTCACAGCTCTAGTGGCTCAAGTAGAGAATGGGCAATTAATTGCAAAAAAAGCCCACAAAATTATCTAAAATGGCTGGGTACAATCCATCTAAACTGGCATCACTGGGATTATTAGATCACAACATTTGGAAAAAAATAACAAATCAAAAGTACAGTAATTACCATCGGTAGAGGTTACAGAGGATCAATCAAGTACTCTGAACATTCTGAGACTTTACATGTGTTAACTGATGAGAATGTAGAGCTGAAAGTCAAAGTGCATGCCAGTGAGACAAGACTGGATTAAATGGTGAAAATTTTGACTGAGTATGAAGATCAATTACTGTGGAAAATGTACATTTGAATCAATTCCTGGAGGAAGGGGAAAGGGTGACTAGTTCAAGACTTAGAATAAAACAGATTTTGCTACTGCAGTGGAAAGTAGAAAAGCAACTGATGCTCGGGGGCAAGAAGATATTCAAGGCCCATGATTTTTAGTAGCAACAAGATGAAAGAGAAATGCATGCGTATTAGTTTTAAGATATGCAGACAAATGACACTGAGATTCTGCTTAAACTCCCCAGTGATACCTACAGTGCACTTCCTGACCAGGATCCAGTCCTTCACTGATTCCCAAAAGACTCTGCAAGAAGCTGTGAAATATACTTCAGTGTATCTGTTGTACTGCAGTCTGATCTAGCAGTATAATCTGCTATGGTTGTACTGGATTGAACAATAGGTCCCTATTAAGCCAAAGAGTGAAGTCAGGCAGCTGTTCTTCTTGTTGAGGATGCAGATGGTTCTGTGGGAACATGCTGCTTTGGTGTCTGAATTGAGAGCAGAAAAGTTAGCACCTAAATGATTGTTACTGATAAAAATAATTATTTTTGTGACATATAAATGCAGTTTTCAAGTGCTGAGCTGATGACACAGAACTTTAAGAGTAAAGTAATTGACTGACATTTCTGCCGTGCAATCAGTAAGGATAAGGGCAGAGATGTCTCACTGGTAGTATGAAAATCTGCCTGTCATTGAAACTCTCCAAATCTATCAAATGCCCTAAAATCATAAAGGAACACATTCTAGTTCTGCTTTTAAAAAAAAAACTACTTTGATGGGGCCAGATAATTTACCTTTATGCACTAAGCATGTTTTGATGGAACCCTCTCCTGAACTTGTTTAACATAAGCTTAGCTACAGAGTATATCCCTGAAGCAGAGGACAGTACTGTAATTCAATAAAACCAATTCTGGACTTTATTGAAGAAAATAAAACAAATTATAAGCGCTTTCGTCATAACCACTGCAGAACTTCATCAGATAATGATTTAAATTACACAAACCATTTATATAGTACAGAGAAAACTCAGTAAAACAATAATTAAAAGTTAATAAGTTATTTAAAATGACACACACCCTTAAAGAAAAATCATGTAAAAACATGCTTTATATATGAAAATTGGTTAAAATGCATAAATAAATGTGGAAAATTCAAAATGTATTCTAAAAACATAATAAAATATATAATTTAATAGTACAGAAGAAATATACATTTTTTTTAAAAGAAACACTGTTATCTTTCTAAGGCTTTTAGTTTCAACAGAGAGCTAATGGTAATGTGTTCATTTAAGCCTGGCCAACTTGTTGCATTGAGACGCAGTTGCCAGTAAACTTCTCTCCTTTCTAACAAAAGTGACCAGGTACCATCTCGAGGTTCTGTTTTAATATTGTCAATGACAGTGAAATGTAAAGAGTGACCAGTATTTTCCATAATGTGTTTACTAAGTGCATTTGTATCTTTTTTATTTTATATCATACAAATGTTCATAAATTTGGTTCTTTAATTTACGGTCAGTTTTTAAAATGTAAAAACAGCTACAACAGTTACATAGGGCACAATAAATAATCCTTTCAGATCTACAGTTATAATTTTGATGTAATATTACTTCAATGTTGTTTATCAGAAAAATACCCTCTTCCTTAATGTGTCTAAGACCTATACTCTGTCATTCCACATAATATAGGTTTTGAATGGTTTTCAGAATACTTATATGAAAAAGGCATTGAGCACAACAGAGTTCATGTATATGCACACCTACTTGAACTTGTACTTTAAAACAACGTTACTCTCTTTAATCACAAAATCTATTTGAAACAGGAGGGTGTAGCGATGGGTTCCTGATGTGGGGGTCTATATGCAAACATTGTTGTAACCCAGTGGGAAAATAAGTTTTTGTTCAACAGTAAAATGTTTAAGTATGTAAAATGCTATACCCATTTTTTTGGACAATATCTTTATTTTGTGGGATGGACCCCCAGAACATACAGTAGATTTAATATCACACATGAATTCCACCACTTTCATGAAAATTCACACACAACTACAGTATGGACCAGCTGCCTTTCCTAGATGTTCTTCTCATTAAAGATTATACCAATAACAAATTTGTTTCAAAAATATACAGAAAGGAAACTTATTCCAACTCCTTACTTCATTTTTCAAGTACACATCCAATGAAACAGAAAAAAGCTATTGTAAAAGGACAACTTGTGAGGGTGGCCCGAATGGTATCAGTTATGGATGATTTCATTAGCAAATGTGACAATTTGAAAGCCATGTTTTCAAGAAGAGGGTAGCCCTGCAAGTTTATTACTGACATTATGTTAGAGGTAGTAAATAAAAGGGAGAGAGGGCATTTTAGCCCCTTAATAACAGACACTGATAACAGCAGCACCAATACCAATACTTTTACCCAGTCTTTAAGTGTGCAGAATCAAGAACCTAAAAGGAACTATAAGACATCTTTTATTACTATACATACCAGTGACAGTTTTGCATTAAGGAAAATCTTGGAAAAGAATTGCTCCATTCTAAACCAAGAGAAAGCCATTAGACCTTTCATTGATTCACACCCCACTATAGGATTCAAGAAAGGCAGAAACTTAAAAAACATTTTTGAGATGAAACCAAAGGGAGTGAATAATGTTGGGCACATGAAAAAGTGTGGCATATGTAAATATTGCAAACACATTAAGGAAGGGGGTATTTTTTTGGTAAACAACATTGAAGTGAAATTACATCAAAAATATAACTGTGGATCTGAAAGGATTATTGATTGTGCCCTATGTAACTGTTGTAACTGTTTTTACATTGGAAAAATAGACCATAAATTAAAGAACTGGATTTACAAACATTTGTATGATATAAAATAAAAAAAAAATGCAAATGCACTTAGTAAACACATTATGGAAAATACTGGTCACTCTTTCCATTTCACTCTCATTGACAATATTAAAACAGAACCTCGAGGTAGTGCCTGGTCACTTTTGTTAGAAAGGAGAGAGGTTTACTGGCAACTGTGTCTCAATGCATCAAGTTGGCCAGGCTTAAATGAACACATTTCCATTAGCTTTCTTTTGAAACTAAAAGCCTTAGAATGATAACAGTGTTTCTTTTAAAAATATATATTTCTTCTGTACTATTAAATTATATATTTTATTATGTTTTTAGAATACAATTTGAATTTTCCACATTTATTTATGCATTTTACCCAGTTTTCATATATAAAGTATGTTTTTTTACAAGATTTTTCTTTAAGGGGGTGTGTCATTTTAAATAACGTATTAACTTTTAATGATTGTTTTACCCAGTTTTCTCTGTAATATATAAATTGTTTGTGTAAATTAATTCATTATCTGATGACATTTTGAAGTGGTCAGGATGAAAGCACTTATCATTTGCTTCATTTTCTTCAATAAAGTCCAGCTTTGGTTTTATTGAATGTGGCCTGAATAGGTGCATTTTTTACTGTGGAGTGGCTCATCCTTTTGTTCCTGTTTGGCATCTTCGTGTTTTGCAACAGTTTTTCCTTCTGCCTTTTTTCACTGGTTTTGATGGCCGACAGGACAATTTGGCTTTATCTGCTCCTCTTTTGAATCAGGAAACTGATTTTAACACTCTACAGCATCTTCGTGTTTTGCAGCAGTTTTTCTTTTTGTCTTTTTTCAAAAGTGCTGTAATGATACCCCTTCACAATGAAGTCCCTTCCATGTAACATGCAGCTGTAGACCCCATTAGCCTGATTAGTTTAATCTGCTGTGTAAGTGAGCATATTACATCTGGTTTCAAAACAGACCAGGACTTCCTACAGATCTATAAACCCAAAACCAAAACAGGGTGTTTACTCTTTAACTATAACCCTGTTGCAACTTGGAACCAACTACCCCTAGAAATCAGGTCACTTGACCAAACCAAGCATTTCAAACTAGCAGCTCTGAGATGTCTAACAAATAAATGGTCCTGCCACTGTAGTCATACCCCCTAAAACTACCCAACCTTAGCTTCTTTTCCTCCTCCCTCCATTCTCCTCCACTATCTAGCTTAATAATCATCTACCCCTCCATCTCTATGCCTAACCACTTCATCCCCTTACTACTCCTCCTATACCTAAACCGTATATAACCACTTAGGAATTATGAACACTGTATTCCTTTCATGACATTGTACCTAAGTTTTTGCGGTATGATTTCTGACATTGCATCCAACTGTTTTTCTCTATGATTTAATGTAAATGTTATCTCTCTAACTATTTGTTTAGCGGAAAATGAAAATGTCTTACTATTTGTAAGTAAAATATAAATACTCACTGTGGAGCTTTTCTCCTCGAGTCTCCACTGAAAACAAGCTAAACGCTCAGCTGAACTAACCCGGTTAACAAATGCAAAATAAATAAAATAAATAAATAAAATAAAATATCAAAAACTTCATCTGATTGCCCCTTCAGGCAGTTTGGTTTTGTCATGGGTAGTATCGTGTCTACTAAATGTAGTAAGCTTCTTTGAGGAGGACACAGATGCAATAGATAACAGCCATTCTATCCATACAACCTATCAGGCTCTCTAGCCAAAGCATTTGATACTTTCTTCCATACTAAAACTGTAAATAAGCTGACAGCCCTAAATGTTAATCCTTACATGGTAAAGTGGATAGCAAAGTGTCTGAAAGACAAAACCCACACTGTTAAGGTGGCAGGTATCTCCTCAACAAATAAAGAGGGGAAATAATGGGACACATCAGGGATCAGAGCTGTTGGGAGGGTGGCCTAATGGTTAAGGTGTTTGCCTTACAAACACAAGGTGCAGGGTTTGAGTCTCACAAGGGATAATTGGCTAGGCTTAAAATGGTTCACAAGGGCAGTTAGCTTAGTACTAATCTATGAACCCCAACTTTTTTGGCATATAATTCTCTGACTTCCAAATTATAGAATCAGACCTATGGCTAACTAAGTTTATTGAAAACTGCAAACTGGGTGTTATTGTCAAACACCTCTTTGATATCAATTCATTACAGTAACAGCTGACCCATACTAGTTATTGGTGTATGGAAAGTGGTTTCAAATTAAATGCAAAAAACTGCACTGTTGTCACATTTGGAAAGTAAATGTTTCTCTCCACGCATACTATAGCCAGTACCTCACTCCAGACTAACAAGATAGTTAGACATCTTGGTGCCTGGGTTAATAATGCTCTTTTTGACTACCATGTAGCATTAGTAGTCAGTAATTTGCTATATTTAGCACAATTAATATCTAAAGCATATCTTCAGAAAATCCTTTAGCTTAGTATAATTAATATGTAAGGGCATATCATCCAGATCAAAACAAGTTATAATCTCTCTGTACTTAGGTTTTATTGGGCCAGTTATAAAGGACCATGTCCCCTTTGGCATGTATTGATCCAGATACATAAGACAACTCAAAAGGCCCCAGAATTTCCTAGCACATTTTACTGGCCTAAATACCTGGGACTGCTCAGAGGAACTTGAAACTCTCTCTCTATACTCAGTCTCTTAAAGACCCTTAAATGGAGATCCATGTTTGGCTTTCTGTGCCATTTGTTACCCAGCCGTCCTATATCTTTTGCTTCTTTAAAGACCAGTATCTCCACAAATACCAGAATTAATGTCTCCATCAACATATAAGTAAAACTCACTGGAAGAACAGATTTATTACTATCATTTACTCTATAAATTACTTCTGCATGTTAAGCAAAGCAACACGATTGCATCCTTCAACTCAAACCTTTGTGACCAGATAGGTTTCTACAAATTCATCACTGGACAATGTTGCTTTACCTTTCTAGACATGGTGAATAAAATTTGTGGGTGAGCATTGCCAAGGTTTTAATGGAGCCTGGCCTCGCTTGCTTTGTAATTCATGTTGTCTTATAAAAGTATAAGTGAAACCTGATATGAATTAATATGTTTACTGTTTTTAAATGGAACAGTAAATAACTATGATTTTTTTTTTTATGATTTTATTAGTCCAATGACTTTGGCATGTTTGATTAATGCATATGATTAGAAATAAAGTATTGGTATTAAAATAATATATACGTGTCTCCTACAACCTGTGACTTACATGTAACCTCTTTTAATTTTTTTGGAAAACTGCAGGCTGAATTTTGCTTGTAATGGAACCCCTCTGTGTGGCAGTAATCTTCTTAATTAGTTGCAATTTTTTTAAAGTCTGCATTCACAGTTTTAAGTCAGTGGTACAGTTTCTTAATGTCAGCAGCAAAAATGCATTAAAGTTTTGTAAAGTCTTCACAAAACAGCAACAGATTCCTCAGCAAACATAACATTAGCTTTAACTTTTAGTACGTTACACAGAATTGACACTTTTTTCACTGCCTTTAAAACTCCTGTGCCTTTTTTTAGACTCTTCAACAGGCTGGCTCAGGTTTGATGGGAATCTGGTAATGATCATGTGGTCGATGTGTTGAGGTCATTGTGATTGCATTATGAGGGCAAGCATCATGGCAGCTAGTTTGTACATTTGTCATCTTGTTTTAAGTTATAAGTTTTTTTACTTTCCATTTTCCGCTAAAAGCCTTTTGTGTCATTAGAATCTGCAAAATGAACTTCCCTGATGTCACCCAAAACTAAAGTTCTTTTTCCTCAAACAAAGAAAGCAGCAGTTGCTGACAGATAAGTCTAGAATATTGTTTAAGATGCACTAAATGTGTAGCATTAGGCTTGATCTGTCAGATTGCTTAGAGCTTTTTGAATACCTGTCAGAAGGACAAAGGTCAGATGTATTGTGGTCCTACAAATTAGGTTATTTTGGTCACTGTCAAGACAGATCCTGGATGGACAGGAGAGATTGTGTCAATTTTCTGTACTTCTAATAATAACATGTACTATAACATCTGTGAAGTTATTAACTTATTTCAAAATTTAAATAAATGTGAAGCTGACCATAAGGGCTGTACTAATTCCGTATACCCCCCCTTTGCAGGTCTTGCTCAGACATTGACACTGTTAATATAAAAAACAGAGGAACTCTAGCTCCTCCCACCAAACTTTGATGAGATTTAAGTAGCTGTGAGCATGGTGGCTGAATTCAGTCGAAATTGGCCATCATGAAAACATCTTCCAACATGAAATGCAGTAATTATCTTGCAGTAATTATCTCATTTTATGAACTATAAGAAACTCTGTTAAATTATGAATTGAACGTGCTGTGGGTAAAGAGCAAAACCTTTAAGGATAACCTTTTCAGATGATGTTATGGTAGAAAAAATTACAATCTTGTGTGTATTCCTGATGTCTGAGATAGCACATTTAGTTTACAGTACTCTGACTTTAAAGTTACAGCTACCCTGACTGGTATTTCTTTACCTGAATATGATTTTGACAGATGTAGTTTTGTTATAAGAAGAAGCCAAGAACAAAGTAAGCCATGTTCTGCCTTGGTAAAATTCTAGTCTTTGCCTATACACGATCAGCTCTTGTACTGGTTAAGTGTGTTTCATTGTATGTTTGTTATACTGAAAGTTTTATTACGAAGGTTGTATTGTTAAACTACTGGTTCATTGCAGGATGCCAGCATTTGTTTTGTGGGATCACTATATAGTGAGGAGTGGGATTTTCCCCTTTCCTCACAGTTTTGTGATCTTGGACTGAATACACATACCCCCAGATTCAGTAAAATTCCATGCAGGATTAGCTATTTCCTGCATGGAAGGGACTGTTCCCATGCAGCACAGCAGTGCACCATGCATATTCATGAAGGTGTGCTGCCATGATGTAAAACAGACACAATTCTGTGTATGAGTGCAGGGGGTGTGTCTGAGAGCAGTGCTTTCACAATACACATGCCCCCCTGCACTCCATAAATGTTGTATGGCAATGTAAAGAGTGTCCACAGAATATCTCCCAACCCCTTAGAGTAACAAATCTGGAGAAAGCAAACAATTTATTTTATTTTACATTTGTTGACCGGGATAGTCCGACTGGATGCATGTCCATTTTCAGCGGAGGCCTGGGGAGAAAAGCTCCAAGGGTAAGCAGATACAGCATTACATAATACCAGCATTACATATTACAAACAGACTATTTACAGAGATTACATAAGTAAGCAAGTTAAACAAGTTCCACAGGTTACAGTTAATCCTGAGCACAAGTCAGGATTAAATTAAATTACACAGTAAACTGGTTAACAGATTTTTACACATTCTAGAGAGAATTAGCCAAGCTTGATACATTGACATAGCCAGTTAAGTGACAAATGTTGTTTGAGTCTAGTTTTAAATTGACTTAAGTTGGAAAGTAAGGTAATATCAGCTTGAAGAGTGTTCCAGGATCTACTTACAGAGTTTACAAAGAGAGAATGACCGGCCGTGTTATTAATTTTGCTAGTCTGAATTAATAGTTTGTTAGAGGATCGAAGCGGTCTAGGATTGTTATAGGGGGTGATAATATTTTTACATGCAGGAGTATTGTCCGGATTATAAAGGATTTTGTAGACCATAATCAGTTGGTTATACTGGATTAGGCTGGGTAGTTCAAGCCACCCAAGCTGATTTAGATTGATGCAATGATGTGTCCTAAAAGGCAGCCCAATGGCAAACCTGGCAATGTGGTTGTAGCAATTTGAGAGTTTGTTAAGGACAGTCTTGTTTAAATTCGAGAGTAGAGGGGATGCATACAGAAGGGTTAAAAGAAGGTGAGAGCGAGCTATGGCAATTTTAGCTGGAGGGGTTAGGAAGGCTTTTATTCTGTAAAGTGACCCTAGTTTTTTATTGATGGTTTTGATAGTTTGGTTAACATGTAGGTCAGATTTTAGATTATTGTCTATGATGACACCTAATAGTTTTGTAGATGGGTCAGGGGAGATTATTGTGCCATCATTTGATTTTATGGTAAAGGTGAAAGTGGTAGACCCATGTGTTGGTGAAAATAACAGCATTTTAGTTTTTTTGGGATTTAGGATCAGACGATGTTCAGAAAGCCAGTTTTCTATTGTATTAAAGGTGGTCTGGGTAGCTGATCACAACTCTACTGGAGATGTGGCTGAGAAAATCAGAGTAGAGTCATCAGCATATTGGATACAGCTGACTTTTGGGATGACAGTATAAAGGTCGTTAATGAAGATGGAGAACAGCAAGGGCCCTAGTATAGAGCCTTGTGGTACTCCAAGGGTGTTAGGTAGAAGGTTAGAGAGTTTGTTCTGCCAGAGGACAGCGTGCTGTCGACCATTCAGGTAGGATTGAAACCATTGGAGGGCTCCAGTATCTAGACAGAATGTTTGCAGGGTGTGGATTAAAAGTTGGTGATCAACCATATCGAATGCCTTGGAAAGATCCAAAAAGAGGGCTGAGGATATATAATTATTGTTGCGATTATGGTTTATGGTGTTAGTAAAGGCTAGGAGGGCTGAAGTAGTGCTGTGATGAGGACGGAAGCCATGCTGAGTGTCTGCCATAAGGCGATTATGGATTAGGTGGTGCATGAGTTGTCTATGAGTACATTTTTCCATAATCTTTGCAAGTGGAGAGAGTATAGCTATTGGCCTATAATTGGAAAATTCAGTAGAGCTACCTCCTTTGTGAAGTGGGATTACATAGGATATTTTCCAGATGGTGGGAATTTTAGCTTCTACTATGGTTCGATTGATTAGTATTGAGACGGGGTAAGCAATAGCATCAGCTGATTTTTGTAGGTACTCAGCAGGGAGTTGATCAGCAGAAAGTGTAGTGGGTTTTAATTTTTTGATCAAGGTACGGATAAGTGAAGTGGTGACTGGTTGGAAGCTGAACGTGAGTAGGTTTCTAGGGTGCTACTTTCAGGACCAGGGAGCTAGGAGGTAGTTGGCTAGCTAGGGCTTGAATTGTCTCAGTAAAGAATTGGTTAAAACTATCAGAAACATCTTCAGGGGTTTTATCAATAGTAGTAGCAGGGATTGGGGTTGAAGTTTGTCCAGGATGTAGTAGATTATTTAAACCTGCCCAAAACTTCTGAAGGTTATTTTGATTTACTGTCTGTAAATTACAGTAGTATTGTTTTTTGTCTTGTAAAATTGATTTTTTGGTTTTGTTCCTGGATTGCCTGTATTTAATGTGATCTTGAGGGTCTTTAGAAGAATGCCATAAAGCACATGCTTTGTTTCTAAGGGTAATTTTGAGTTTAGACTCTATAGAAAGCCATGGTGCAGTTTTTGCCTTGGTTCTCTTTGAACGAACAGATGCATGCAAATCAAGGATCTCAAGGAATTTGTTGTTAAAGTATGCTACTGCTTCCTCTAAGGGGGAGTGTTTTAGAATAGACCAATTACATGAGTTTAGTTCTTGTTGGAATTTGGCAGGGTCAAAGTTTTTATTGTTTCTAACCTTTCTGAGTAAGGGTTGTTGGGAATTAATGGTATTGTGCTTAATTACATATGTGAGAAGGTGATCGTTTAGGCCATTAAGGAGGGTACCAGAGGTGTACAGTTGGGGGTGACTGTTTATGAATACCCAGTCAAGTATACTTTCTTTTTGGTTGGGTTTACCTATCCTGGTAGGGGTGGATATGATATGTGTAAATGCATGCAGGTTAATATGGGTGGTTGGGGATTCTGAGGAACAGGTGCCCCAGTCTATGTTAAAGTCTCCAAGTAGTAGGGTTTCTTGGGGGTAGTGACATGATAGCCAGTGTAGGATATATTCAAATGTAGATATATTGTTACCTGGGGGAATGTACATACAGATGATATTAATACATTTATTTTTATTAAGTTGCAATTTGGTGGCAAGAATCTTTGAGTTATTAATCTGAGGAGGTTGTATTACATCTATGGTGACATTCAACTCAGATTTATAGAGTACAGCTACCCCACCCCCCTTCCTCGAAGAACGATCCAGCCTGTGTATGTTGTACCCAGGTTGTAACACTTCATTGTCTTTAGTGTTAGGTTTTAACCAGGTTTCGGATAAACAAAGAATCTCAGGGGAGTGGACATCCAGAAGTGCATGCAATTCATGTAGCTTGTTATTAATGCTTCTAATATTGAGATGACAGACTAGGAGAGAGTTAGTTGGCCTATTAATTGTAGGTCTGTAGCTTAGATTGCAAGTAGAGGGGGTATGTGTATCTGAAGTGAGTGGGCCAGGGTTGGGGTGAATATCACCACCAAGTATTAGGTTGAGTCTTTACTTGGTGATGAACTTCAGGAATTTGTTTATTAGTTTGTGGTAGTGTTTGGATCTAGAGCTAATGTGCCTGGGGTTGAGATGTTGAAAGACTGAACAAGATGTTGGATAGGATCTGGTACTGTAAGTATGGTTGAAGGTGGAAGGATTTACAGCTGGGGTGATAGTATGGCCTTTTGGGACCTGAAATCCCATGAGAAACTGGTTTTCATACAAGGTAAGGAGGTATGGTGTGAACAAGAGGGGTAGTAAAGAGGAGTATATCATTATCTGTGATTCAGCTAGTGAGATAAGGAACTATTTTACCTGGTGATGCAACACCAGAAGATAGAGTGGTGAGGTAAAGGTGCTGGAAGGGGGATGGGAGAATGGCAGATGAAAGCTAATAGGTGCTATTAAAATGTAGGTAGTAAAATGGGGGTGGATGGAATTATCCCAGATGAAAGCAGATAGGATCTAGAAAGTGGGGGAGTGGCTATAGTACTATA
>NC_056732.1:1577546194-1577778694 GCF_019279795.1 Protopterus annectens | reverse complement strand
TATGTTCAGCTGGAAGGCAAAAAACTAATCACATGGGTTTCAAGCAGTCGGATAAATAGGCTGTGCATGTTGCACATGTGTGTAATATCAGTGTCAGTGCATATAACAGACATATATATGTACAGCTACTGGTGGTTGCATTGCCCTGACACTGATGTGGGTATTGGAGTAGGCGTGATTATCAGGTATTAATCAGAGAAGTGTCCACCTGTGTTATGACCCTCTGTCCTTGCCTACCACTGCCAGCTATATCAACACCTATATACATTCGATATCACAAGTTACACACCCCTGTTGGAATGCCAGGTTTGTGTGCTGTATGACAATAAGACCAAATAAGATAATTTCATAATGTTTCACATCTTGAATGTGACAGCTAAGCTGTACAATTCCATTGAAATACAATCAAAGGTGTTTCTAGGATGGTGGCCAGTTATTGCCAAATGAAGATGTGTCATGATGTTAGAGTCCAGACCAAGATGGATGAATGCTGTAACCATCTCAAGAGGTCCATATACAAGTTTAAGGGTGTGCATACTCATTCAACTGGCTTATTGTACTGAGTATTATTTCCATATGTTTTCACAGACCAGATTGCTATGTTTTCAGTTGAATTGTACAGGCTATAGGACACACTATAGTTGGGAGTTGTTATGAAATGAGTTATTGGGGTGTCATGTTCCAATTGCACAAATACCAGGCAGTGTGTCAGGGGTGTATACCCTTTATGTCCACCATAGCTATATGGACACAGCAGTACCTGATCTGTATATCCAGCCTCCACCAAGGTAGAGTAATCCCGTTTGGTCGACAGCAGCAATACACAAACAACATAACAGGTTGCTAAATTGGCTGTACAGGGACACATAGGTGCAGGCAACAACGTTGAAGCAAGTCCACCTATATTTAAGCAAGAAGGTTAAGTTCACATGTGATGTCCTGTAAGGCTGACTATGACTATGAAACGGACATATCCACACCACCAAGGACAATTGCAACCGTGCCTCCACATATGTTGTAAGTCTCAGATGAAACAACAGAATTCACCCTGTACTGGGGGTAAAGAACACCTCATACACACATGTCATGGATATAGGCAACCTGCATCACACAGGTTAGGTGGGAACAATGCCACCCTGTCCATCCCAGTCGTACATGGAGCTGTGCACATCAACCACACTCCTCCCCTCAGCTATGGTAGCATGTACATATTACCTACTGATGGCAACAACAGCATATCTCCATGGGGCATAATAACATCAGTGTCTGCCTTCTACATGAACTCAGGCATGTGCTCAGAGCTCCTACACACACCACAGTCAAACACAGACCTGCCACCATACACACACCATCCACATGGAAGCTGACCATTGTCAGCCCTCTACACAGAAATTAATGGAGGATAGAGGATTATGCAATCAAGTGCCCAAAATTGGGTGGAATAAGATAGCTCAGGGACAGGCATGCAATGCAAGCTGCTATAGCCATGATAGCTTGGAGGGTTCCGGTGTAGTCTGGATTATTTGCAAGTAATATCCACTGTTGATGTGCATTTTGACAACTGTATGAGGTCCTGAGACCTCTTCCTGTTTATGTCTTCCAGGTAACATGCACAGTGCTCGCCTACCAGCATTCTCTGTCGAGGAAACAGACATCATCACCCAATATGTGATTGGACATTATGCCCTGTCATGTGGACAGAAAGCAGAAGATGTGCAGGACAGGACTGCCCTGAAGAACAGTATTGTCCACAGGGTAAATGATGCTGGCCTGCACAGCAGAACTTATGTGAATGAGCAGCATCAGGCCACCGACCTCAACTGCCATGCCCATCAATTGGCTGCTGCTGTAGTGAGGGACCAGCTAGCCACAGGTGGGGTCCCAGCCATCCAGCCCACACTGACACCCACCAAGGAGCTCCTCACCACACTTGGGCCACACGCCAAACGCAGAAGCCATGATGCTGAGGGAAGCATTATAGAGGTGGGTTGCACACACACACACACACACACACACACACACACACACACACACACACACACACACATTGGATGAGGAGTGTGCAGGTAAGGGCCCAGTAGGGATTAGTACACTAATGTATCAGACATGCATGTATCTGGTCTGATTGCAGTTGTGGATGGGGTTTTCTAATGCACAGAGGTGCACATCTATGGTGAGGACAGGACATTGTGTATTATTGCGGTTAGTACAGTAAATGTGCAAAATTGCTGTATCCATCCTATACCAAGGCCACATGTGCATCTGCTGACAATAACTCCCTCTCACAACTACCTAGGACCCCCTGGTCTGCATATGGGACAGCATCCTGAAGCTGGTGAGTATTACATTGTTCTGTTGTTGCCTGGCATTACCACAGGAATGTGAAATGCATGCAATTTACCATGCACACAACCATCAGTAATAGCTATATTGTTTTATGTAATAGCTGTATTGCTTGTTGTGCATGTTCACTTGTGCTGGGGTTAACTGTATTGCATCACAGTGGTCACTACTGGGGCCTATCTGATGTGAATTCAACATTCCTGTAGCATACCTTGCAACTTGTCAGTGCCAAGACATCTGGACAGAGGCCAGAAAATTGTGCTGGACAAACGGCCTAAAGTAAGGTCATGCGTGACACACTACTGGTATACAGTGGACATACATTGTGTACACACCCCTCTTAAGATGCAAGGTTTTCTTGTTACATACTAATTAGGACCACAATATGACAGTCCTCACCTCTTCCAGCCTTGAATGTGACCCATAACAGGTACAGTTCACTTGTAAAACAAATCATCTGTACTCATGTATTGTACCTATAAGGCAGGCCACCTGCGAGGGTGGCAGATGTCCTATCTGCATGATGTTTCAGTCAGGTATGATACCGCATGCTGCCATATGTGTCAGTACAATCACTGTTGCTTATTTGGCTATAATATCACATACATGGGCAATGTTAAGGCATACAGATCAGTTGCGACCACGTACAGGTTTCCAACATATGGCTATTCCTGATACATCTGTACAGAGGACTGTGCGATGGTTTAACCTGTTGCATGTGAGGCAGATGCCACACTATATAAAGTAATGGCAGTGGGAGGTGGTCACCAGCTGTGTATGGTATACACATCAAAATGGTATAAGCCACACATGATAGGATTCTCACACATACACACACACACACACGCACACACACACACACACACACACACACACACACACACACACACACACACACACACAGTTGCCAATGTTAGGATTACAACTTCTGCCTATCTAGGTATTCCTACTATAATGCTATGCAGTTATTAGACATGCCACAGAGCTTATAGATTTCACCTCTTCCAAAGGTACTTCTAAGGTGGATGACATCAACAGGTCTACTAAATTGGAGTGAAGGGAAGTGTAAAGGGTAGTACACATGTCAAAAATTGAATGAGCCAGACAGTACATGATTCACACACTTGCCAGTATTGGGATTAGAAGTCCTACCTATTTAGGTATTCCTACTATAGTGCTATACAGTTATGAGACACTCCACAGAGCTTATACATGTCCAACTCTATGAAAGGTACTTCTGTGGTAGATGACATCAACAGGTCTACTAAATCAGAGTGAAGGGAGATGTAAAGGATAGTATACAGGTCAAAAATGGTATGAGCCAGATAGTACATGATTCTCACACACACACCTGCCAGTATAGGGATTAGAACTTCTGCCTATCTAGGTATTCCTACTATTGTGCTACGGAGTTATGAAACATGACACAGAGCTTATACATATTTAGCTCTACCAAAGGTACTTCTGAGGTGGATGAAATGAACAGGTCTACTAAATTGGAGTGAAGGAAACTGTAAAGGGTAGTACACAGGTCAAAAACAGTATGATCCAGATAGTACATGAATTATGCACACATACACACACCTGCTAGTATTGGGATGAGAACTCCAGCCTATCTAGGTATTCTTACTATAATACTATGCAGTTATAAGACACGCAATAGAGGTTATACATATCCAGCTATACCAATGTATTTCTGAGGTGGATGACATCAACAGGTCTACTAAATTGGAGTGAAGGGAAGTGTAAAGGGTAGCACACAGGCCAAAAATGGTATGATCCGGATAGTACATGATTCACTCACACATACATACACACACACACCTGCCAGTATTGGAATTAGAGTTTCTGCCTATCTAGGTATTCCTACTATAGTGCTACACAATTATGAGACATGCCACAGAGCTTATAGTTTCATAGGTTCATACTAGGCTATCTGCCCTGGGGCATTTATAAGCCTAGCCCGATTGTGTTTGGCTTACGCCACCCCTTGATTTGAGTATACTGTGCCCTTTTTAAAGTTTAGTTTACTGTGCCTCTGTCTAATAGTGATACGGAAGTAATCCCCGGGACACACCTACGATCACCCATCCACTCATCAAGATTTTTCTTGAAGAGATTCAGTGAGGTGCTCTGCCTAACATGAATTGGAATTCTATTCCAGAATGAAGGGAGCCTCTGGGTTATGAATCTGTCCCTCCAGCATGTTCTATTTATTTCTGTGCTGAGGTTTAAGTCCCTCGAGCGCATGGCTCTAAGGGATTTAGATTTACTGAGGTGGAGCAGGTCCATTAATTCTGGGTTGGACATAGCTTTATATGTCAGGCATAGATCGCCTCGAAGTAGGCGGTATGCAACTGAGTAGAGCTGGAGTTTTTTAACCGAGCAGCATATGGCATCTGTTTGAGTCCCTTGATCCTCCTGGTGAGGTACTTTTGGGGTCTTTCTAATTGCTGCAGGTGTCGGGTAAGGTACATCCCAAAGCGGGCATGTATTCTATGATGGGTCTGATGAGGGATGAATAAAGGGGCACGATTACCTCTCTTGATCTAGATGTGAATCCTTTCATGATGAGGTGGGCTATGTAGAAGGTCTTTCTAACCACTTTGGCAATGTGGTTGTCAAAGGAGAGATTGCTATCAACTTGGGTCCCCAGATCCCTAATTACTTTCCCTGTACTTAATGGGTTACCACCTATGTGGTAATTTGTGGGCACATTGTTTTTGCCAAAGGGTATGACTATATACTTTTTGGCATTTAGCTTTAGACCATGGCTCTGGCACCAGTTATCCGTCTCTGCGAGACCTTTTTGAAGGATGTTTGTGTCAGTTTGAGAGTCGATTATGGTGCCCAGTTTGCAGTCATCTGCGAACTTGGTGAGCCATAGTCCTCCCACGTTGGCCTGTACCTCAGAAAAGTAAATACTGAACAAGAGAGGTCGAAGGACAGAACCTTGTGGGATGCCACTTGTGACTGGTTTCGAGTCTGACATGGCTCCAGCAACTCTGACTCTGTGAGTTCTGTCTTTGAGCCAGTTTGCGACCCATCTTGTGACATAGGAGTTTATATTTAGGCTGGATAGCTTATCTATGATGCCGAGTGGGGTATTGTGTCAAATGCCTTTGCAAGGTCCAGATAGGCTGTGTGGACTACCTTCCCTTCATCTATGGCCTTGGTGACTGTTTCAAAGAAGTCAACCAGGTTCAAAAGGCAGGATCTGCCCTTGACAAAGCCAAATTGGGTAGGATCTAGTGTCTGTAGATCCCCAATGTCTTTGTTTATGAGTTCCATGAATTTCCTCTCCATAGCCTTGCATACTAGGCTAGTCAGGCTTATGGGGAGATAGTTACCAGAGTCCGCAGAGGCGCCACCTTTGTGGAGTGGATCCTCTGTTGCTGTACGCCATTCTTTGGTCACATATCCGGTAGTGAGGCTGAGATTGTACAGCAGTTTTACTTGAGGGATTAGTTCTTTTTGGAGTTCATGTAGGACGCAACCTGGGACGCCATCTGGTCCCATGGAAGCAGTGTTTTTTGCTTTGGAGAGGGCGCCCTTCACTTGAGCATCAGAGATGTTTTGGAGGCTACACTCTGCCAGGATAGATACTTGCTCTTTTGGGGGGAGGGGGGGTAGAAGTTTGCACTGAACCTGTCTGCCAGGATATTGGCGATGTCTGTGGGTTCAGTGTATTTTTTGTCATTTAGAATCAACTCAGAACAAGTCTGGGAGTTGCATCCCAGGTTCCTAAAATAACTGAAAAAAGCCTTATGATTGTCTTTAGTGTCATGTGCAATTTTTCAATTGAAGCTGACCTTGGAGGATTTCATGAGGGATTGTAATTTTTTGCTACTACTGATCAGAGATGCCTTCCCTTTTAGGGATTTTGCTCTATCATGTAGTAGCTTCCTCCTTCTGTTGTACAGTTTATTTATGGCTGGGGTCCACCAGACTGGACGCCTACCTTTGGATGATTGGGTCTTGATTTTGTTTGGGATAGCATGATCCATGCATTCCTGGAGATGTCCGTAGAATGCGTTTATATAGGATTCTGCAGTTTGGGCCATAGTTTCCACTGGCCCTGGGGCCTTGAAGGATTCCACTTCAGTTTTGAGAAGTGTGAAGTTCGCTTTTGAGATGTTTTTCACTGTTGTTTTCTGGGCTGGGGGTGGGGTCGGGATGTGGATATCCAGTGAAATTAATTTATGGTCTGATCTTACCAATGAGGGATATACTTCTTGTATGGAGCATATAGTCCCCATGTTGGTAATGATCAGGTCTAGTATGTTTTCCCCTCTTGTGGGAGTGGTGACTAGTTGTTCCATAGCATTTGAGTTTATAAATTCCAGGAAACTTTGGGCTAAGGTGCTGGGGCTTGAGTAATGCTCCCAGTCTATGTTTGGGTAGTTGAAGTCGCCTAATATAATGGTGTTCGGAGAGATCTTAGTGTTCTCCAATGTTTTCAGGAAAGCCGAGTGGGATTCCTGACTTTGAGAGGGTGGTCTGTAGGATGCCATAAACTGAAAAGCAGTCTTGCCCACTGTCAGTTGCACATGGATGGTCTCCGATACTTCGTGCACTGCCACTAACCTGGAGGTATGGATATCCTTGATAAATATGGAAACTCCCCCTCTTTTTGTGGTTCGGTCCGCGTTTTGGGGCCGAAAAGCATGATATGAGGTATAACCTGGTAGTGCTGGGGTGCTCTCTGGAGCCTTGAACCAGGTTTCTGTCACTGCACAGATATCGATGTTCTTCATACTGAGAAGAGCTTCGAGTGCATGCATCTTGAGGTTAAGACTTCTGGCGTTTAGCAGCATTACCCTTAGTTTCTTGTTCCTTGTGCTGTCTATGGAGGTGGGTTTGACTTTTGAGCCTTGCCTAAAAAAGGCACTATGAGGGTGGCAAGAGCCTTGCCAATATCCGAAATCCCAGGGGTGACAGGTGCAAGCCATCCCTAGCAAAGCAACGTGGCTTGTCGAGTATGTCATCCCAGGCTGACAGACACTGGATCCCCTTTGAATGACACCAAAATTGTAGCCACTTGTTAAAATCGATCATTTTGTCTTTATACTGTGGCATCATTCTAGGTGAGGGTAAGATGCTGCTCAAGGTCAGGGTCATACCGGCCTGGGCTACATGATCAGAGAGCTCCTCTATGTCTTTTTTCATGTAGTCGAGGGAGGTATGTCTCAGGTCATTCACACCAGCATGTACAATGACTGAGTCATATTTGTATTTGCTTTGGAGTGACCTGAGTGCTTGCGTTATGTGGCGGATCCTAGCGCCTGACAGGCAGCTCACTGTGACCTTCTCTTTATTCAGCCTTGTGAGCGGGACGTCAGTGTGTCTGACAATAGAGTCACCTATTACAAGGGTATCAGGTGTGTTATTCAGCCTTAAGTGCTGTGACTGCTTGGCACACTGACTTTGTGTGCTATGTGTTCTACGTGTTTTGTTTAGCCAACTATACCAAAGTTACTTCTGAGGTGGATGGCATCAACAGGTCTACTAAACTGGAGATGAGGGAGGTGGAAAGGGTAGTACCAGGTCTAAAATGGTATGAGCCAGATAGTACATGGTTTACACACACAAACATCTGCCAGTAGTGGGATTAAAACTCCTGCCTATCTAGGTACATTTACTATAGTATTACACAGTTACTACATGTGCTACAGAGCTTACTCAGCTTTCACATGGCCAAAGCTTCTGATAACTGCACAGCTGTGGTAAAGTATTACAGGTGGCAGAAAGTCTGCCTTCTGTTCCACCTGTACATCAAGCCAATTCTTTCTGTCTTGCAGTACAACTAGCATTATGGCTTGGCACTTCACCAGGTTATTCTATCATGAAGTGTGGCACACCTGTGAGCCGTCAGCAGAACTCGTTCATCATAGATGTCACCCCAGTACTTACTAGTTATGTCCACCCCTCCTGGCATGTTTGAAGGGCGGTTATCTGTGGTTTCACCCATTAACCTGGTGCACATGTCCATTCAGTGTCACTGTTGCAACTGCTGCATGTACACAGACAACCATCCCCTCTAAACTCCAAACACTCAGACCTGTGAGAGTTACCCATATATCACCCAGTGTGGACATATGCACTCTCCAGCAAGGACTGGACAAGCAGAACAAAAAGATAAGATCAACACCTGCGCCACACCATGTGGAACACATAGCTCACCATGACACCCACTTTGATAGCCATGACATACAGTGAAAAGCCACACACCCACCTTCCCAGACGCACTCAATGGACATCTACCCAAACAGCACCTTGACAAGGAACATGCCAAGGGACACATATTTAACCTGCACAGTGTGCCTTCAACCTAAGCTCTTAAGGCTAACCACCTTGCATAATACAGTGATCATGGGTAATACTGAGGCACACACATCCCACTCACTAGGTTAAATATGGAGCAGGTAACAGCCAAATATCAATCACATGCCAGCATCTAACACATGACACAGCCAGTCATGCCACTCCACAGCAACTATGAGAATCACTCCGTATCCATGTGGGTGTGAATGACTTGGGACACACCTCCCTGGACTACATGACAGGAGACATGGTTCAACTCTCTGATTATGTGGTCCAGGCAGGTGTGACAGTAACCCTGGGCAGTGTACTGCTGTCATCCAGAATGGTGCTGTGGTACTATCAACAGATGGTTGACTGGAACATTGGCTTACATGTTATGTGTCATTCTCAGGGGATTCAGGACATCTCTGCTTGGGATGATATGATTGACAGAACCCAGTGACTTGCCATGGATCTCCTACATCTGTCACCACTGGGTTGCCAGGTACTGGCTACATGTCTTGCCACCCCTATGGTGCCTTATTAGGCAGCATTCCTAATGTTATTATCACCATAACAGCTACACATGTATGCAATCTGAGGGTCATGCTGCTCAACAGTGGACATCTAACTGTCATGATGCAGTCACTCATAGCAGCTGTTGGAGTGGAGGACACATGTCTGTTGTAATGGAGAGGTGGTTTACATCAGCAGACAACAGACCTGCAGTATCAGGTTATGATGCATTCCACAGCTGTCAGCCCCCAAACATGGACCACACCACACTTCCACAGGTGGTGTTGTCTCCATATTAATTATGGATAGGAACACCTCCAGATTAGTATCCCATCATAATGCATTGGAGATACTTTTTGTGCAACTGCCTTGGGGTAATAGTGCAATCCAGGCCATAGCCTGCTATGGGTCCACATCTATGTCCCTAGACTGTCAATGCACATTCCTCAACACCCTGCCATCTCTGATGGTCCAATGCAACACTGATATAGTAAGAGTCTTCAACTACCCCTCCATCACCTGGGGAATGTAGCCAATCGCCAGTACAGTGGTCCAACACTTCTAGGATTCATCATTTCCATTGCCCTAGACCAGGTCATACTGTCCCTTGGTAGGGGATGCAACAGCTTAACCTGTGCTGACCACTTAAATATGGGACCGTTGCTCATCCACAGATGTCAATCCCTGCATGGTGAGATTCACACAGGCTGTAATCAACATGGAACTCAACATGTCAGCCACAGCCCCCACAAAGATAAGCACATGGCAAACCTCTCCAAAGCTGACTTTGCAGCTTTGAACACAGGGGTGGATGTCTTCACTGCATTTATGGCAATGGGATGTAGCTGCATGACTGTGGAATCATACACATAGGTACTGTACAAACAGGTACATGAATGCATGGTACTAGCCAGAGCCAACAGAACCCAGACACTGTCCTCCAAACACTGGGAGACAACGTGATGGTCCCCTGCCATTACTAAAGTGTACATCAGATGGAGGACACTGTTGCAGGGAAAGGTAGTGTCCCATGACTGTTAAACTCCCTTTTTAGCCTCAAACACAACTTTGGATGCCTCATGGATTCCTGACAGGCATCTATGGCAGCAGAGATGCAGCAGACACTGATGACAGTCACAACAGCCTTGATAGTTACATCAACAACCTCCACAGCATTAAACACAAGTGCTGCGAGTTACTGCACAAAGCTAATACCTATCCTGAGACAACAGATATTTGCCACAGTGTTGGCAACACATTCAGTGCCAGCTTTACCCCTCTCCCCCCCAAAAGTGAAGTGCTGAGTGAATGTGTTCTCACATGCTGTATCCCATTTCAGTTTTAGGCATATGTGTGTCACCAGGATGTGGCCCTGCAGCAAGGCCACAGGGTCATCCACCATGCCATAGGCAGCGTACAGTATGTGCATGGTAATTCCTGGTCTGTAATACAGTGATTGCATATGCCTCACAGATTATGGGGCTGAGGGTTGTACATAGGTACATGTTGATGTACAGCATTGGTTGTAGAATGGAGAATGGTACATGTTCTGGTTTTGACACACCTCCAGTTGCTAATAACCACACACACGCACACACGCACACACACACACACACACACACACACACACACACACACACACACACACACATGCACACATCTGCCACTAGTTCATTGCTTCATAGGTGTGTAGTAGATGAATAGGCCTGAAAGCTCTACAAGGCTTGCCCAATGGAATACCTTGCCATGCTACATGCCAATAGACCCCAGTGTGGTTCAGATGTATAGTCACTGGAGTGGTCACCATGGGTGGGTATTGTATTCCCCATCCACTCATCCAGGTTTCTATTGTGGGTGGCCAGTGATGTGCACTGCTTCCCATGTATGTGATCTATATTCCATAACATGGACAGTGTCTGGGTTGTGCACATGTCCCACATGCATGTTCTTTGATGTGTGGAAGTGTGCTTGAGCTCTGTAGGGCATGTTGTGTGGACAGATTGGTATCTTCTGATGTAGCATTCCTGACCTCATTTGGTGAGACCTGGCTATGTAATTGAGGTAGTGATTGCACCTACATTGACAATATAATACAGGTATTCAGTGGAGTTATTGCTGTCTGTCTACACAAGGAGAGCATGTGTATAAGGCATGGTATTCTCTTTGTGGGATACATTTGCAGACTCTACAGTTGTTGAGGCATCCAGTGGGGAACATGGCAAAAGGGCCACTGTGCACACTGGCTGGGCTACTGAGGGGATGGAACAGGGTGCCATATCCTTTTACTTGCTGGGTAGCGCACACACTCACTCAGAAGATGTAACATATCAAAGTACTTTCTGATGTCACTGGCACTGTTGTGATAGCAGGCATGTAGTCCACTGCAATCAACCATGGGTACCATTTGTGAGGCAATATGTAGGGGAACTACCGATATAGTGGTTGTTGCCTAGCCAAGTGTGTTTGTGTATGATATGTGGTTGGAGAGTGGTCTCTGAGTAATAGAAGGGTTGCCAATATTATTCACTAATCCATACTGTCACATATAGGGATGTGGATTGTTTACACCAAACTCTATGGTGTTTGACAACTGTTGGCCTTGTAATGTGGACATTGTGACATATACCAAGTCCTCAACATAATAATTTAACAAAACCCACCCCAATGGCTCCTGTTATTACACAGTCACAGTGACCCCACACAGAATACTGATGACAGACACACACACACACACACACACACACACACACACACACACACACACACACACACACACACACACACTTGCCAGTACTGTTTCAAACCCCTACCTATGTATTGCTACTATAGCGAATCATGTTTATCATGCATGCCACAGAGCTTATAGGAAGGATGTTGTCCCAAGGTACTTCTAAGGTGAGGGGCATCAACAGCCCTTGTAAATAATGGCATTGGATGATGCAGTCGGTGGGAGATTCAAAAAATATTTTATCCTACACACATATTTACAAGGGGTGAGGTTAAAACCTCTGTTGAACTATCTTTTCTGACCATTATGTTACATATTTACCACATGCACCAATGACCTTACATGGTTTAGTGTTGCCAACAGGTATTTCTAAGATAGACGACACAAACATTTGCCAGGGATGAGATTCAAACCCATATCTATGCAGCTAGAGCTATTATAGTGTACCACATTTATCACATGTGCCACAGAGCTTATGGAACGTATGTTGTCCCAAGGTACTTCTAAGGTGAGGAACATCACCAGCCATTGCAAATACTGGCATTGGGTGATGTAGTGGGTGAGAGATTCCAAAAAAAATTTTACACTACACACACACATTTACACTTGCCAGGGGTGAGGTTCAAACCTCTATCTAACTATCTTTTCAGGCCATTATGTTACACATGTACCACATGCACCACTGACCTTACACAGTTTAGGGTTGCCAACAGGTACTTCTAAGGTGGATGATATCTGCAGGACTGGTAAAGTCAGACACTGAGATGTGTACTGGGTGTAAATGGGGCCAAAATCTTTGATGTACAGACATACATATGTAGATGTATGTAGATGAACATTTGCCAGAGATGAGATTCAAACCCATACCTATGCAGTTATTGCTACTACAGTGTTCCACATTTATTGCATGTGTCATGAAGATTACATGTTGGAGAGCTCTGCAAAAGTATCTTTGAAGGTGAGTGACATCAGCAGCAGTGCTAAATGAGGGGTAAGGGAAGTGTTGTAAGTGTGAATGACCACACAATTGAGTCTCTACAAGGATACACACACTCTCTCATGCTTATACAGTTACCAGGACCATGATTGGAACATCTACCTAACTTATTTGCTACACTATAGTACTACGCAGGTATCACAAGCATCACAGAGCTTACATGTTGGAGAGCTGTCCAAAGGTATCTTTGAAGGTGAGTGACATCAGCAGCAGTGCTAAAAAAGGGGTAAGGGAAGTGTTGTAAGTGTGAATGACCACAAAATCAGGTCTTTACAATGATAAACACACCCTCTCACACAAACACTCACATTTACACATTTGCCAGGATCGGAACTCCTACCTAACTAGTTTGCTACACTATAGTATTACACAGTTATTGCAAGCACCACAGAGCTTATATGTTGAAGAGCTGTGCAAATGTATCTTTGAAGGTGAGTGACATCAGCAGAAGTGCTAAAGGAGGGGTAAAGGAAGTGTTGTAAGTGCGAATGACCACAAAATCAGGTATTTACAAGGATGCATACACACACTCTCAAACAAACATTCACATTTACACAGTTGCCAGGATCAGGAGGTGTAAGAGAAGTGTTGTAAGTGTGAATGACCACAAAATCAGGTCTTTACAAGGATACACACACTCTCTCGCACAAACACTCACATTTACACAATTGCCAGGATCAGGATTAGAACTCCTACCTAAGTAGTTTGCTACACTAGAGTATTATGCAGTTATCACAAGCACCACAGAGATTATATGCTGGGGAGCTCTCCAAAGGTATCTTTGAAGGTGAGTGACATCAGCAGCAGTGCTGAAGGAGGGCTATGGGAGATTTAGTGAGTGTGAATGGTAAAACAAAAACAAGGCAAAATGCAGCTGCTGGAAACTGTAGTCTGATGAAATGACCAACAAAGAATAGCGTAACACAATTTTATTTCCGCTTTCGTCCGTAGACTTCTTCAGAATGATATAAACTCACAAACTTGCACTTTAAATACTAACAGAATTACCATATAATAATTGATTAACATTAATTATCCAATTAAAAAATTATTATTTAAAAAAACAGAACCCTTAATACAGAAAATACTCTTAAAAACACATAATATTTTACAAAATATGCAAACTAATTAAATCATTATTTTTAACTATTTTCAATTTTTGATATTTTAAAAAGCATTTCACATTAATTGATTAATTTAAACCTGGTGCATGATCTGATTTCAACTTTATTTGCCATTGGGTTTCCTTTTGTAATAATACATTTTTAAAATCTCCTTCTCTCATGCCTTTTTTACATACTTCCAGAATGGAAAACAAAAATTTACTAAAAGATTTGCATACCAGGCTATGCTTAAAAAGGGCATTTTTGTCATCCCTTGTTTTGATGCTATATAAGTGTTCTCTAATACGTGTTCTAAGTTCCCTCGTAGTCATGCCCACATAAAATGCAGGACATGAAGAACATAGTGCTATATAAACTATACCTGCACTACGACAAGTAACATAACCTGGAACAGAGAAGGTTCTATCTACACTAGCAACAGAAATATATGGACCAACAGAAATATATCTACACATGTTACAATTATTGCAACAATGCATTCCCTTCTTTACTGTGTTAACTCTCACTTGACTATCTTGATGTTGTACCAAAATGCTCTTTAAATTATTATCATTTCTTTGAACAAAAAATGGCCTATCCCCTAAAATACTGTACATTTCTGCATTACCTCTTATTACTCTCCAGTTTTTTGTGATGATATTTTTAATATACCTACTATCTGAATTCATCCCCAGTGTACACACCATATTGTTAGTTGAATTACTACATGTATTAATGACACCCAAATTGATGCATTCTGATGTCAAATTCAATAATGGTGGAAAATCACTACTACGTCTATTCAAAATGTTAACAGCTATTTGTTCCAGATTTATTTTGGGAAAACCTCTATTCAAAAATAATGAGGTAATGAACCCGAACTCATCTAAAACATCAGATTCCTTTGATGTCATGCGACTGGCTCTGATGAACTGCCCTTTGGGTATGTTTGTAATGACATGTGTTGGATGGCCACTTTTATAATGGAGATAACCATTATTAAACGTTTTCTTCCTGTGAATGGTGCTATGTATTCTCAGGTCTTCAGAATCCCACCTTAAATTGACATCTAAAAAATCAATGATACTACCTTTGCCCCCCATAACAAATTTGATATAAGTTGACAAAGAATTAATATGACTAAGAAACAATTCATTGTTAACATCACTTTGATCAACAATAAAAAATAAATCATCAATATAACGGCAATAGAATACAATTTTAAATTGATCCACCAGAAGTGACATGGATTGATGTTCCCACATTGCCATTACTACATTTGCATATGCAGGAGCGGGGGACCCCATAGCTGCTCCTTTACTTTGTCTATAATAGATTTCTTCAAAAAGAAAAAAATTATTTTCTAAAATAATTTCTAGAAATCTGCAAATTAAGTTGATAGTGTTCACTGTGAATCCATTGTAATGGTTAGACAAAAAATTGCGTACTGCCTCTATGCCTAAATCCTGAGGGATACAGGTGTACAGTGACACTACATCTACTGTAAGCATTAAATGCTTCTTTGGATTGAAACAAAATGTTGTGAGAAATGAATTTAATTTATTTAAAAAATGCCATGAGTCACGTAAATAGGATGTTTCATTATAAATGGTGGGTCCCAACAAAGCGTCAATGACCAAAGCCAACCCCTCAGTAACTGAATGAGATGAAGACACAATCGGTCTAAAGAGACTTATGGGACTTAGGAATCCCCAAAAAAACTCCTATGCGTGGCTGATCTATGACACAAAATTCGTATAATTCACGACTGATGTCACCCTCCATAAGGGCTTCATATAAATATGAGTGAACAGCCCGTTGTCGTTTATGAATATCAAAAAGTGAAATAATGTCATATTCCTCCCTATTGTTCAAGAGTTTCAAAACTCCTTCAGTATAAGCTTCTTTTGTCATCACAACTATATTGTTGCCTTTATCGCTCTTCATAAACCTAAAAATACTGCATAACTCTTTTAACTTTTTCAAAGCTTTGCTTTCTGTAACAGTAAGATTATATTCACATTTTCGGTTGCTATTAAGCATAGATTCAATGTCTTGTATACACATTTCCTCGAAAATATTCAAAGTATGGTGCAATTTAGGGCAAAAACAAGAAGGCTTTACAAATACTTGATTGGTTGTGGACACATCATGTAACAAATACTGTAGATTAAGTTTCCTAACATATTTTTTAACATCCACAACTGTTTTTACATAACTTGCCCTAGACTGAGGGACAAAATTTAAACCCAATTTAAGAATATTGATTTCTTCAGGAGAAAACACATAATCAGTTAAATTAATCACACTCAGATGACTAAAAGAAGAAGAAACTATGTTTCGTCTCCTGATGATTGAGAATTCAGAAAAGTCCGACTTCTGGTAAGGACTGATTTTGATGGATTTGACTGTTTCTTGTTAACAGTGGTAGAAGAAGTAGCAGATTGATTTGGTACAGTACTTTGATTAAAGACAGCAGTGGTTTTATTCCTAACTTGGTTATCGCAGACACTTACATCATTATCACTGTTAGTTCTGACTCTAGGACCAATTTCATTGTCACCAGATACTTTATTTTCGACATTAACAGATGTGATATTGGCCTGAGTTTGCCTATTATTGCTAGACAAATTAGTTGCACTAAACGGTTTGGAAAATGGAACATTTTTGCCAGTAAAACCTGACCATTTGTTACTACCATCAGTTACAACTTTATTAGTCGTGTTTGTATTTGTTTGAACAAACGACTGATAACCACCATTATGAGCTTTGCTAAACTTGTTAAACGAAACAAAGTTAGTAAACACAGTATCGGACTCATAGGCTTGAATATCACGAAGCAATTTGTTGTGTTTTCTGTTAATGTTATCATTAACAGATTGTTCCAAATCATGTAACATGTTGTTAAAAAAATCACCAAAGCTTTCATCGTCAAAATGTACCTTAAAAAATGATTCCAAGGTTATAATTTCGTGTTTTAACTGTTCTAATTTTCTTTCATTGTTCTCGACCAATAACTTTAAAAAATTCAAGCCAGCTTCATTGAAGAAAGTTGTTAAAGATTTGAAAAACGGGTCACCAATCTGTACGCCGTTAGGGCATTTGAAAAAGCGCAGCCCTTTAGGAATTATTTGTAATTCTAAACAGCGTGAAAAATAGCAGTTCTCTAAATGTATGGAATTGTACCTTTGCAGTAGTTTGTAGAATTGTTCACGTTTATCAGCAAAATCATGATGCCATGGTGTCTTGTTTGTTGCAAAACCTTCATGTCTACCCAATTTTCCGAACGGGTTCTCCGCACGGTCGAAAAAGTGACTCACTGTCGCCCGACCAATGATGCGCTGTTGTTTCAAACCCGGATCATGGCAGTAGCGGCTGAGGATCCACTTCTCAACATGAGTATATATCCTACACCACAGTCGGACTCTGTAAATTTAAGTATGTTATTAATCAGCGCACTTACGGAGATCAAGGGGTCTTTACAGTTCCTTATTGCCAATGCGAATGCTGAAGAGGCTGGTTTGAAAGCTTCTAGCCCCGTTGGTTCATTCCATGAACTGGACACAGTGATTTGTTTGGACAAAGTACCTATGGCTGTTAAAAACAGTACTACAACTACCATCACCACGTCGGATCCGGGTTTGAAACAACAGCGCATCATTTGTCAGGCGACAGTGAGTCACTTTTTCGACCGTGCGGAGAACCCGTTCGGAAAATTGGGTAGACATGAAGGTTTTGCAACAAACAAGACACCATGGCATCATGATTTTGCTGATAAACGTGAACAATTCTACAAACTACTGCAAAGGTACAATTCCATACATTTAGAGAACTGCTATTTTTCACGCTGTTTAGAATTACAAATAATTCCTAAAGGGCTGCGCTTTTTCAAATGCCCTAACGGCGTACAGATTGGTGACCCGTTTTTCAAATCTTTAACAACTTTCTTCAATGAAGCTGGCTTGAAATTTTTAAAGTTATTGGTCGAGAACAATGAAAGAAAATTAGAACAGTTAAAACACGAAATTATAACCTTGGAATCATTTTTTAAGGTACATTTTGACGATGAAAGCTTTGGTGATTTTTTTAACAACATGTTACATGATTTGGAACAATCTGTTAATGATAACATTAACAGAAAACACAACAAATTGCTTCGTGATATTCAAGCCTATGAGTCCGATACTGTGTTTACTAACTTTGTTTCATAAACGTTTAAGTTTAGCAAAGCTCATAATGGTGGTTATCAGTCGTTTGTTCAAACAAATACAAACACGACTAATAAAGTTGTAACTGATGGTAGTAACAAATGGTCAGGTTTTACTGGCAAAAATGTTCCATTTTCCAAACCGAATAATAGGCAAACTCAGGCCAATATCACATCTGTTAATGTCGAAAATAAAGTATCTGGTGACAATGAAATTGGTCCTAGAGTCAGAACTAACAGTGATAATGATGTAAGTGTCTGTGATAACCAAGTTAGGAATAAAACCACTGCTGTCTTTAATCAAAGTACTGTACCAAATCAATCTGCTACTTCTTCTACCACTGTTAACAAGAAACAGTCAAATCCATCAAAATCAGTCCTTACCAGAAGTCGGACTTTTCTGAATTCTCAATCATCAGGAGACGAAACATAGTTTCTTCTTCTTTTAGTCATCTGAGTGTGATTAATTTAACTGATTATGTGTTTTCTCCTGAAGAAATCAATATTCTTAAATTGGGTTTAAATTTTGTCCCTCAGTCTAGGGCAAGTTATGTAAAAACAGTTGTGGATGTTAAAAAATATGTTAGGAAACTTAATCTACAGTATTTGTTACATGATGTGTCCACAACCAATCAAGTATTTGTAAAGCCTTCTTGTTTTTGCCAAATTGCACCATACTTTGAATATTTTAGAAATGTGTATACAAGACATTGAATCTATGCTTAATAGCAACCGAAAATGTGAATATAATCTTACTGTTACAGAAAGCAAAGCTTTGAAAAAGTTAAAAGAGTTATGCAGTATTTTTAGGTTTATGAAGAGCGATAAAGGCAACAATATAGTTGTGATGACAAAAGAAGCTTATACTGAAGGAGTTTTGAAACTCTTGAACAATAGGGAGGAATATGACATTATTTCACTTTTGATATTCATAAAACGACACGGGGCTGTTCACTCATATTTATATGAAGCCCTTATGGAGGGTGACATCAGTCGTGAATTATAATATTTTTTGTCATAGATCAGCCAATGATAGGAGTTTTTTAGATTCCTAAGTCCCATAAGTCTCATGAATCCCCTTTTAGACCCGGTGTGTCTTCATCTCATTCAGTTACTGAGGGTTGGCTTTGGTCATTGACGCTTTGTTGGGACCCACCATTTATAATGAAACATCCTATTTACGTGACTCATGGCATTTTTTAAATAAATTAAATTCATTTCTCACAACATTTTGTTTCAATCCAAAGAAGCATTTAATGCTTACAGTAGATGTAGTGTCACTGTACACCTGTATCCCTCAGGATTTAGGCATAGAGGCACAAGTTTTTGTCTAACCATTACAATGGATTCACAGTGAACACTATCAACTTAATTTGCAGATTTCTAGAAATTATTTTAGAAAATAATTTTTTTGAAGAAATCTATTATAGAAAAGGAGCACTGCATATGCAAATGTAGTCATCAATCCATGTCACTTCTGGTGGATCAATTTAAAATTGTATTCTATTGCCGTTATATTGATGATTTATTTTTTATTGTTGATCAAAGTGATGTTAACAATGAATTGTTTCTTAGTATTAATTCTTTGTCAACTTATATCAAATTTGTTATGGGGGCAAAGGTAGTATCATTGATTTTTAGATGTGGGATTCTGAAGACATGAGAATACATAGCACCATTCACAGGAAGAAAACGTTTAATAATGGTTATCTCCATTATAAAAGTGGCCATCCAACACATGTCATTACAAACATACCCAAAGGGCAGTTCATCAGAGCCAGTCGCATGACATCAAAGGAATCTGATGTTTTAGATGAGTTCGGTTCATTACCTCATTATTTTTGAATAGAGGTTTTCCCAAAATAAATCTGGAACAAATAGCTGTTAACATTTTGAATAGACGAGTAGTGATTTTCCACCATTATTGAATTTGACATCAGAATGCATCAATTTGGGTGTCATTAATACATGTAGTAATTCAACTAACAATATGGTGTGTACACTGGGGATGAATTCAGATAGTAGGTATATTAAAAATATCATCACAAAAACTGGAGTAATAAGAGGTAATGCAGAAATGTACAGTATTTTAGATAGGCCATTTTGTTCAAAGAAATGATAATAATTTAAAGAGCATTTTGGTACAACATCAAGATAGTCAAGTGAGAGTTAACACAGTAAAGAAGGGAATGCATTGTTGCAATAATTGTAACATGTGTAGATATATTTCTGTTGGTCCATATATTTCTGTTGCTAGTGTAGATAGAACCTTCTCTGTTCCAGGTTGTGTTACTTGTCGTAGTGCAGGTATAGTTTATATAGCACTATGTTCTTCATGTCCTGCATTTTATGTGGGCATGACTACGAGGAACTTAGAACACGAGAACACTTATATAGCATCAAAACAAGGGATGACAAAAATGCCCTTTTTAAGCATAGCCTGGTATGCAAATCTTTTAGTAAATTTTTGTTTTCCATTCTGGAAGTATGTAAAAAAGGCATGAAAAGTTGAAATCAGATCATGCACCAGGTTTAAAATGAATCAATTAATGTGAAATGCTTTTAAAATATCAAAATTGAAAATAGTTAAAATAATGATTTAATTAGTTTGCATATTTTGTAAAATATTATGTGTTTTTAAGAGTATTTTCTGTATTAAGGGTTCTGTTTTTTTAAATAATAATTTTTTAATTGGATAATTAATGTTAATCAATTATTATATGGTAATTCTGTTAGTATTTAAAGTGCAAGTTTGTGAGTTTATATCATTCTGAAGAAGTCTACGGACTGAGACTGGGAAATAAAATTGTGTTACGCTATTCTTTGTTGGTCATTTCATCAGACTACAGTTTCCAGCAGCTGCATTTTGCCTTGTTTTTGTTTTATGAGTGTGAATGGTCTCAACCACATTCATCTAGAAACACACACACACACTCACACACAACTTTACATTTTACAGGACTGAGATTACAACTGCTACATGAATATCTATTTGTACTGTAGTGTTGCACAGTTTTCACAAGCACCTCTGTCACTATGGGCTGAGGGCTAACCACAGGTATTTCTACAGTGAGTGACATCAGCACATCATGTGATATAGGACAATGGGATGTGTAGTGGGTTGGACAGGCCTCATAATGGGATTCTCTCTGTCGCTGTCTGTCTTTCTCTTCCCCACGTATGTATGTGTGTGTGTGCATATGTTTGACTTATTATATTATGTTGGCCTTCGATATGTGTGTGTACTCCTATCCAATATGTGTGTGTGAAGTATCAATGGTGGACAATTTGGTGTGTGTGCACAGACAGGTGTGAATAACTGATATCTGTAGTCCACTGTGCTGTGAGACATGGGCTTCATTTCTCTAAGTGTAGGAGCATGCTCAGTATGACGTCCTTTACTGAGTGTGTGCATCCATTTCATGGAGGGTTGGACTCAAGTTCAAGGTTTTGTGTGTTACAGCTACACCTAGCAAACTGTTTCGGCAGGATATCTGTAGATAGGCTGCCAATATGGAGACACAATGGGCTTATCATACAGGGGATACTGTAACTATTGCTGACTGTGCTGCTTGTGTGGCATGTTTGGTTGTAGCATAGATATTCTGACATTTGTACTGTTTTACACTGTGATGTGTCATGCCATCAACTACTGACAGTTATCATTCTTTGCTCACAGTTATTTACTGGGAAGTACAAGATGAATGAAGCTGAGGCCAATATTCTGAGGCATATAGCCTACACATTCTGGCACACTCCTGCCATCGTGGAGGGGTAGCTACAGACAATAGACTGCTGGTTCTGTGTAAATGGTGGTGCACCTTGTTAGTATGCTGTCTGGGAATCCCCTCCTTGTGCTTTTCTCAACTTTACGGAATGGCCATATCCTGTTGGGGCCATACCTCTCAGCTGTACAGATACACCCAGGTACCAGAGGCAGGGTTTATATCTGGTCAGTTTACCTTCACATTGTGGTTTACAAGCGGTTTTGTGGCTATTCATTCATGGGTTTGTAGTTGGGAGTAGTATGGGCGGACATTTGAGTTTCAGATTTCAAACACTCCGTGACATCCATGCTTTTACACCCCACCCCCATTATTCTCTCCTCCACCTAACATTATGTAAGCAATACATCAGAGGTATCCCTATAGTTGGGCCTTTACCCCAATAGTTTTTGTGGCCTGATCCACAGTCCTTGCAGTAGGACATGAGGAGGCACACTACCGGCATTTGTCAACATGTCCTTGCATTTGTTTTCTGTTTACTGTTAGGTTGTTAGTTGGGACCCCCTGACATTCCATACATTGGCAGTATGGGTGAGGCATGGGCATTTGCCAGAGGACTGTATGCCATTTGAGAGTGCTGCAGGCCATCTGTTACTGCATTTCTACATTGGATTTTTTTTTTGGGGGGTGCACACCTACAGACTTTAACATTTGATATGACTGTACTGGTATTTTGGTTACTCTGCTGGCTTCCATTTCATATTGTATTGTGACCTATCATGCAGACAGGAGGCACATCAATATACACATGCTAGATCTTAATGGTATATATTTCAGTTTCAGACTTCTTACCCTTCAGAACTGTAATGCAACTGCCAGACCTGTCGTAGTATGTCTCTGTAGGTCTGGGGGGGGGGGCTATTCACCATTGCCATCATTTGGGGGTCTTAGCCCAGCCTTTCTTCATGGTCATCGACACCTGTCCTGCTGGGTGAGGCTGGTGATGAATATGTGACCCTCATTGACATCCATGTGTGTGACCTATTGACACCCACAGTTCTTTGGGCCATCACATGTACTGCAGTGGGGGTTGTCACCTTGTGTGGTGCTGCCTAGTATGTTGACACCAGTATTTGTTATGAATTTCTTGCTGTCCCATATAGCTGTCTGCTGTTATATTATACTGCCACCTAATTCCCTTGCATGCTTGCATCCATATCATACATATAAGTATGAGAACATACTATTCCATTCAGTAATCGATAGGAAGAATGCCTTACCTTGTTGCTGGGCCAGTATTGAGGACAGTGCTGGAGGGCTGACTATGATGGATGCACATAGTACACTCCAAGTAGTGTCATGTTTGGCATCACTTTTATTGTACGTGTGAGTTGGAGAGACATATCAGTCCCTGGGTCCTTACAGTGTCAGTCTGTGTGCTATGCATTGCCTCATTGCCAAGGCCTTGGCATACTGTGCATGCCTCCTTTTGCCTACAGGGGCAGGCTCAGGATGTTCCACCTCCAAGTCCCTCTGTGTCTGTGCTGGCTTTGGCAATGGTTGAGGGGTTATGTGGTCCTGCCCCGTGCTGTTCCTGCTGCAGCTGTTTCCACAGGATCATACTGTGTAGCACGGCACATACTATGCACATTTGTGTACATGTAGCTGGAGAGTACTGCGAGGCTCCACCAGATATGTCAACGGAGCAGAACCATGGCTTAAGCATCCCAAACACATGCTCTACAATGATCCAGGTTTGTGTGTGTGCCTCATTATGGTGTTCTTGTTCAGGTGTGTGTGCATTTCTGATGGGTGTCTTCAGTCACGGCTCCAGTGCATAGCCAGCATCCCCCATTAGATGACCATATGGGATGTCCCCCCTGGCAAATGCCTGATACAGCTGTGAGCAATGCCAGATGTGGGAGTCATGATAGCTTCCAGGGCTGCCAGCAAACACATTCATGATAATGCCCTGGACATTGCACATGAGCTGGCAGTTGATGGAGGGGAAGCCCTTGAGGTTTATGTAGACCCTGCCCTGCTCACCGGGTGATGCTTTGATGTGGATGTGCGTGCAGTCTATAGCACCGACTACCTCAGGGTATTCTGCTATATGGTGGAAGAGACATATATGTGTGGTCAGCACCTCACAGGCAGTGGGGAATATATGTGCTCATTGGCATGTTGTGTCATGGCATCCATGACCTGGTCGCGTACTCTGGATGCTGATGCCTGTGAGACCCCCATGATATCCCCAGTTGGTATTTGGAAGGTACCTGTGGCTAGTATTCTTAAGCTTAGCCATACCTTGGTATCCACTGGGATGGGTTCCCCTCTATTAGTTTTGTGTGTAAGTCATGGCCGGCACAGCTCAATGATTTGCTGTAGAATGTCCCTGTCCATCCTATAGTGCTCTACTCTCTCCAGCTCATGTAGGCCCTAGTAGGTTACCCTGGGTCAGCACACTCTTCTCCTCCTCCTCATTGTGGGTAAGTTGTCAGCATTCTCCTCCTCACCACCCTCAGTCTCTAGGACATATTGATGGAGTAAAGCAGCAGCAGATGCCTCTAACTTATTTAGTTATTTTTCCCAGTTAAAAATCCCCCATCTGTGTACATCAGTGATGTAGAGTTTGTGGGAAAAAACAGTCTGTATGCTGTTTGCATAGTTTATATTAGTGTGCTGGGCTGCTACATGTGTAATTGGTTGATTCTACCTACCAGCTATGCTAGTTCTCATTGATTGCCTTCCTACTGCTGTTTCCCCTTCCCACTTCCTCCCTATTTAAGCCCCGAGGCACACTGCGCATACCCAGTGCCCAAATGTACTGTTATTTCCTGGCTTTCTTTTTTTTTAGGCCTGTTTAGCTAATGTAAGCATTTTTAAGCAGAAATGGCCCTCCCTGGATGCGAACATGCACCGCATTTCATGGTATAAGACAATACAGTCTCAGACACACACCCTTCCTTAGCTGTGCTTAGCTAAGGGCAAACACGGGCCACAGAGCTCCAATGAGCGTACAGCAAGCATGACACACCCCCTTATGAAGTCATTCAGTTCTTATACTTGCACTGTTGTATTGCTGCACCTACACAGTTTGGTACAAGCTGACACTTTGAGGAAATCTGTGATTCAGTATAACACCCCTCATTTGCATACCCCAGTATGTAAGTCCTTAGTTACTGCACTTGGACCCTTTCCCCTTTACAACCAGTGCTCCCTGGTATTGTTTACATTCTGCATGCCATTGACTATAATGGGAAAATTCAGAATTATCTTAAAATTGACTTTTCTGATTTTTTTTTTTAATTTTCAGCACAATCCTGTTTGCGCGCCACTGCCCTAAGCTTAAACGTCTGTGATCGGCCAAAAAAAGAAAAAAAGTTTAATTTAAAAAAAATAAACATTTATTAATGTGTGTTTGGCTGTAATACATGGATTCCATGCTCTGTCCTGCCTTCGTTTGCTCAGATGCAGGAATGTATTCAGTTACTAACTGAATACATTTCTGCTCTGGCACTGTTCCTGCATGGAGTCCGGCCAGCTTCATGGATCACAAAATCACCTCATTTGCATGGTTTATAATAGCAAATGAGGTTATTTGCATCCTGCATGGCTTTCCATGCAGGAACAGTGTAGGGCCGCTCATGCACATCAAAACGGCACTTTCCTGGATCACTCAGCAGCCATTTTCTGTGCAGGAGCTCCTACACTGTTCCTGCATGGAAAATATCCATTCATGAATCTGGGGGATAATAAGCAGTGGGTGTGGAAATTCTTGCCTCTATATTCAGTCTGGACTATAATGGGGGTTATGCATTTAGGCAACTTGATGAATCTTCTTTTTCCATGCCATTTATCAGTGACATTTGGTTTGGGGTATTTCATTTCTTTAAGGTTATTGTTCTGTTATGTTTAAGGATGCTTGTTGCATCATAAAACATCTGTTTATGGGTATCTGAAGATGTATTTAATATGAATTTATGTATTTATTTTCATGGGTACAGCAGCATTAGAGATACTTTAGATATCTTTACACATTTGTTAATTTTATTGTTTCATTTTTTTCCCAGGCATACCTTTTATAACAAATGCCTTTATTTTGGGGTTAGATTAAAATGCATTTGCTCAAAACAGTTATTTTAGAAGTGGGTAAGTCAGTGTCTTAGTGCTAATGAGTGGCATGTGGTAAATAAGCAAAAGAAAAGTGTTGCATTTATATGAGAACAGAGTGAAAAAAAATTTTGAATACAAGCAAAGCATCTGGCTATTGGATGCTACAGTGCCTCTCATACAAAGAAATCCATGGATTAAATGTATTTTGGCCAATAATCTCCCTGTTTGTAGTGCTGGGGTTTTAATTATTGGCAAAGATAACATTAAAATGCAATATATATAAGAGGCTGTGTGGGTAGGAAGACATGCTTTATTAATAAGTGCCGAAATGTTCAGGATTATAATAACCATTGTGTTACTGTATGCACATTTTATCTTTCAGTTAAGTTTTCTGGATGATATTGAAGAAGCATTTCTAAAGATAGGTGCATCTGCAGTACATTTAGCTACTCACTGGAATGCAATATTATCAGCTTTTTCTAATAGATCCATTTTGAGCGATATTCTTACTAGGTATGACATGGTCTCTATGCTAAGCATTTTATGTACAGATGGACAAGAGCAGACTCCTGTTATGAAGAAGTCCTTGAACATATATATGTTTCCCATTTCTGGCATGTTGCTAGACTGGCTTCTTGTCAAATGTTATATAGGATCTTCGGGAAAGGTAGATTGGTATATTGTATTTTCCTTGATCTGATCATAAATGCTTGAATTCTAATGTTGCCTTATTCAAAGGTTCTTTTTCCAGAAAAGTTTTTTGCTCAGTTGTTATTAGATGAGGTAAGTTAATACTATTATTTTTTGGGGGAAATACCATACTGAATTATTGTTAGAATAGACAGGATCAGAGTTATCAAAAATGTGAACCCTTACAGAAATATGTATTTTTAAAAAGAAAGCAAACAGAAACTATGGAAACTGTATGAAAACTTACAGAAAGATAGGTTATGTTGCTATGATAAATCAGGGAGGCAATTGGATGTGCAGTGTTGTAAAGTTAGGTTAAAGCACTATCTGGTGGGCTTATTAAATGATGATGGAAACCCTGCTGATCAAGTGGGTTTGAACCAGTATATAAAGAATTAATTTAATGATGCCTATAATCAAAGGTATTAATGTGAACGTAACGTGCTAGGAAGTTATTTGGTCAAGATAAAAGTCAAAAAAGCTAAATATTCCCATCAAAGATATTATATATGTGCACATTTAGGAAAAAACAAAACAGTTTAAGGGTGGGGAAGTACCTGGTCCTGACCAGCTGTGAGCAGAAGTTTATAAATGTTTTATTGATATACTTGTTCCTATCTTGCTAAAAATAGCTCATCTTATGAGTAACTAACATAGCTGAGATCACACAATGAGGTTCATGAAGAAAGTTATTTAGCAGGTACTTTATTTGTGCCATCAGTGATTCTGTGTTAGATTTGATTTATTTAAGTATTCATGGGTGGAGTACCCAAAATTCCATGGGAAATGTTAATTCAAGCCTGGGAAAGCAGAGGAGAAATAGCTCCCTCTCCAGAGCTTTGTGTTAATGCAAATACATTTTTGCTGGAATTTTTGTATGGGAATGCATCATTGGCTGTAAATTTTCCCCCTCCCTTACTGTCATTCTGATATCCATCCCAGTGTCCCACATCCTACGCTGGGTTTACCAGCACTCCAGTTCACCCCCAGTCCATAGTCCAAATTTAAGCCTGTGCTCATATCATGTTGCTGAGATCTGTAAATCCTTACCTGAAGCCATCAGGTCAATATTTTCCCTCCAGTCCTGTAAAACTATTCTGAAAGACTTCCTAGTCAAATCTGGTTCTGTTCTTGCTCAATCTCAGGATAAACTATATTCCTAAACATGAACAAGTACCTATTCATACTTTGCACCTCATTACTCCCCCTTCTACACTCACTCCTTTACTTCAATAAATTTCTGTCCCGACTCTCTGTCTAAATATGTCTTTACTTTGTTTTCCTCTCATTTCATATTGCAGTTCCTGTTTGTATTATACTAGCTTACCTTTAATTTCTCTAAACTGACTAAACTGTATCTAAATATTAAATCGTTGTCATATAAATTGTAACTATTCTTAACCAATGATTTCACATTGTGTTTAATTTGGTATAGTTATTTAAAGTGTAGATGCTTTTGTATTATTTCTGAAGATTGCAAAATTATTGCTCTTCAAATGTTTTTGTTATACTTTGGAGCTTTTCTCCCTAGGCCTCTGCCGAAAATAGGTACCTACCCAGGACATACCTGGAAATCAAATGTCAATAACTAAATAAATAAGTAATCTTCTGGGGAGTGGACTTCTAACATGAATCACAAATTGATGTTCTTTGCCTTGCATATCTTGTAACAGCAGAATCCTTTTCCATATCAGAGGCATTGGTCTACACAACAAGCTCTAACTGAAGTCATGAGTGATCAGCCCAAGTGCAAATAGAAAGCATTTTTCAGCATTGTCAGAGCCTTCTTGTCTTTTTATGAACATTTACTATTCATAAGGGTCTTTCTGTTCATCAAATCTTAAGGCAGATATTATATAGTATGATGGAAGGAGTGAACCTTTCAAAATAACCAGCTAGCTGAAATGAAATACCTTGGATTCTTCTTTGTGTATGTTATTGGACACTTTCATATAGCTTCCACCTTCCTGCAGGGGGCTTTGCCAGTCTATACCTGATGGAATATCCCAGATAACATTGTCTATGCATGTTATTCATTTGGACAGTCTAGCTATCAAACCAATTGCATAAATGGAATCCAGAACAATCCAGAACCACCTACACTTTGAGAAGTGGGTTCCAAGTCCTCAGTGTAGATTATCACATCTAAATAAGTAGAGGTGTACCAGTTGTGAGGTTTTAAAATTCAGTCCATCATTTTCTGAAGTTTGACTGTGACATAACTCAAAAGGCAGGACTCTGCTCTGCCAGTAACCTGTTGTTAAGTCCTGTTAAGGTAGCATGCCTTTTCTAATCTTTCTATGAGTTCCTGTATCTTAGGCATAGACTGGTATCATATTCAGAAATCACATTAAGTTCACAGACTCTGTAGCAAATTTAGTGGCAGCTTCTGATTTAGGCACTGATAACACAAAACTATTCCATATATATATTGAAATTCTTCAATAACCATCACCTTTAATGTTTATATAGAAATAGATGTAGATACATAGATATAGATACATATCTTTGCTAGCATCTCTGCAGACTTCAGGGATCCAATACGTTTTAAAAATTGACCCCAAGCTTAAGTAAGTGAAGTAATTCCTGGAATGATGGAAACTCCATTTTTGTTCTGTAACACAAATAATTTTAATTCTTTATGTTGACTTGACACAGTTTCAGCTATCTGTACCTCAGGATTATGGTCTGGAGTTTTGGACCTGCCTGATACTTGAGCAGTTACCAAAAACTCTCTGTCTTTTCAGGGTTGTACTTCACTGAAATGAAAAATTTCCTTGAATTGCCTTTTGGCTCGTCCTCAATGTCTCACTTTACTTTGTCCACTTTCTGAATTATTTAGTGTTAAGAAACATTTTCTCCTTGTATGAATGAGGCCTATTACTTTAGAACCTAGTTAGAATATCCTAAGTTTTACATTCCTACTGTAGCTGTGTTACTGAGCTTCTGTACCTGTTCAATATGCATCGTTATTACAGGCTTTAATGGTGCTTTTGTTTACTGCATTTTAGTAATATGCCCTATGACACTTCAAAAAATAGTCTACTCCTGTGCTCATGTTTCTTTTATTAATCCAGTAGCTCTTTGGGGTGAAATAAAAAGCATTGCTTTATCTGTTGGAATTTTCTTATATGTCACCTGTTCTGCTAAAGTAACAGCTGTATTGCAATAGGTTTTTCAGAGGATCTAAGCATTGATACAGCTGAAGGGTAAGAGTTGGCATGGTCGTGAGCTACTAAAATATAGTGACCCCCCCCCCAAAGATCTTGACTAATGGATCTACAAACCCTGGCAGTTCTGGCAAAGGAAACATCCATTATTGATACAGTTATCAATGGACAGCATAAGACTTTTCATAGAGCAGTTTTCAGGCACTTATAGTAAGTAGTGCAAAACTTTTCCTGGAAGAAAAATTCCATGCCAGTTAAGTATTTAATTTACCCACTCTCTCACTTTTTCAACCCTTAAATGACTTGCTAAAATGTGGCTATGAGTCACATTCAGTACTATTTCTGAAGGCTTGAAATAGAAAAAGTTGGTTAACCACTTTTTCCCCTTTCTTGAAACTCAGCAACAGGAAGACATATTTCTTATGTTCTACATGTAATGCGCACCTTTTCCTCTGAGCTCATGTAAATATGATCCATTAAAGACTTACTAATTAAGCTTATCAAACTTTCAGAATCACTTAGTGCCTGTGCTGGGTCCACACCCAATAACATATCACCTTTTTGTATTTGTACATAAGCACTAATAACAGTAGCCAATTTGACACCACTAGCACACATTGAATATATCTCTCTACTGGAGAATGTATCACATTCCATAGGTTGATCATTTAGTAGACAGTGATTTGCTATGTACTCAAATTTGTCCATGTTGTCTGGTAATAACTCGGCATTTCTCAAAAGAATGTTGTTCTTTGTTTTAAAAGTTATTTCTTGAACAAGTCTCATTGGTTCGAGTATTCACTTTGGATTTTCTGTGGCTGGAATATTTTCCTGGAATCTGTGTTAGCTCACATATATAACATCTCCAGGTCTAGCCACTGTTTTATTGTCAATGGATTATGTTTGGCTTATCCAATGATAAATGAGTTGGGCAAGCTTTTCAAAATCTGGTCTACCACAATCAGTTTCTTAATCTGGGCTCTCCTAGGTCTAAAAACATCCATGCAAAATGGGCAAGTCAAACATCTAGAAGTATTCAGAGCTGTCAAGATCTCTGTGTCAGGACCACAAAAGTGCTACTTGAATGCGTCAATATTTCTGTTTTAATTTCAGATAAATATTAGATCATGTAGTTTCCAGGTCAAAACTGACCAATCCACTCAGGAAGAGTGCTATTAGCCTGTCTTACTCAGCAGATGTCCAACATTCTCTCTCAGTGGTCCATTTGAAGATCATCACATAGACTTCGGTATCATTCTTGGGGATCAATGTTCGAATGAAGTAGCTTGTCTCTATTGCCTGTGTGCTGGTTGGAGATAGCTCCATGCCCATCCATCAGGAAATTAACTTCTTCCTGCAGAGTTCGGATGGGCCTTAATTATTCTTCAGCATTTCTTTATTAAATGTCTGCATTTATCTTCCAAACTACTACAAGGGCATGAATTATGGTTGAGCAAGTCTTAGAAAACTTGAGCAGTTTCTTGTTCAGCAACTTTGCACTGAAGAAGTGCTCCTATAACTTTCTCCAGGAATTTCAGTCACAGTTTTTCATAGATGGAGTAGTTTAGCTGCTCCCCAGAATATCCATAATGTGTGACAAACTGCTGCTTATAAACTTTTTTTTTTTAATCACGTGAAAATTGTAACTCTGTAAGCAGTTTGCCATTGTTTTTGCTTTTGTCATCCCTAACAGAAAGTAACACAGTGCACGTTGGTGTCATAGTAACATAAGGTAAATATGCTTCATATCAGGTATAACAAAACAGTCTCTACTTGATTCAGGTTAAAAAGGTTCCTACAATACATTGCTATGAAATTGTGAATTAAAGTAGTCCAGAAGCGACTTCCAGTTCACCCAAATGACATTCTTCTTCTTTTAAAACCTTCAGTTTGAGGACCTGCTGAATTCTACTCTTAGCAGAGGTCATCTCCTCAGTAACAGTCTTCTACATCTGTAGCAACAGTTGTTTTAGTCAGCAACCCCAGTTGTAAGAGAGCTTTTAGTACCAGGACCAATAATATCTGAAATTTATGTGAGAGATTCATAACACATCAGCAAATTCTTCATAAAACTTCAATAGCTGTGATTTAACACGGAAGTGGGAGTTTCCTCTTTCCACTGCCGGCTAAGTCCTGAGAAAGTCTTCAGAACCTTAATTAACAGGCTGGCTCAGGCTTCATTCGTAGACTGAAAGTCTCACTAGCAAAGGAATCACCCGTTTGTCTAGTGTAGCAGAGGCCAAATACATTCTAATAGCTCAGGAGCTATTTATCAGTCTTAACAGAGCAACTACTATACTCACTCACATTACCTTTATTATGCTGATAGTTACTTTATGCCGTATTATGTTTGGATAAGCAGCCTGAATGCTTGAGTTGTACATGCTGTTATTTATTAGCAATCATAAACATCACACAACAAATGAAAATTCAGTTATACTTGCCTTAGAGAAAGTTGTTACACTCATTCATTTCCTGATGTCTGCTTTATTCAATTTAGTTAGGATCATGGTGAGCCAGAGAGTATTCTAATAAGCATTAGGAGGAAGCCAAATACTGCACAGGGTACTAGTGCTAGTTGATACATACGTACACAGAGACACACACACATAGATGCACAGACGCAGACAGACACACACATATGCACACATGCAATTGCTCACACATGCATACGGACATACACACATAACACACACGTGCATGTGTGTGCAAACATATACACAGACACATGAACACATACACGTGCGTGCAAATATACTCACACACACATCCACACACACATGCATGTGCGTGCAAACATACACACACATACACACACATACACACAGTCCCTGTGTGCAAACATACACACACACACACACACACACACACACACACACACACACACACACACACACACACATATGCATAGCACCTAAAGACCTATGCAATATTTAAAGGATCAGTTTTCCATTTCAATGTAGGAGAACACCAGAACACTCAGAGAAAACCAATGTGGATGTAGGCAGACCATGCAGAAATCACATTAGGTATGAACTGAACTGGCGTATTAAGAACTATGATGTTGCAATACTAACGTTTGTATGAGGTATAATGACATATTTACAGCTGCCACGTTTTATACTGGATTTCTAGATCTGCAACATAACTCTATTGTCTGTTTCTGGAATTGTGTCTTCTTGTGAAACCTTTTACCCTGGGTCTCCTTTGCAAAGGATCTGTAGCCCATGTAGACAATCTAGTAAACTAAATATAGTAAATAAAATGAACAAACGCATAATAAACAGACAAGTACGCAAGTAAATCACTATATAAAGACAGTGTATTAATATGTTATACAGTAAATGGCATTTTGCATTTGGGGTGAGTTTGCCTAAGAAAGCAGAGCAGCAAGTAGTCCTTGTAAATTTTGAACTTGAGTTGTCATATTTTGCCTGGAGTAGAGCACAATCTGTAAAGGGGACCGGAATGCAGCTCACTGTCTTGCATTTTAGATGGCAGGATTAATTCAACTCACTAAAAGGTAAATCCACTTCTGTCACAGTGGGAACAATGTAAAATATAATTCTCTGTGAACCACTGGCTGCTAAAGAGATTGTATAGCAAATGTTTTCTCTTTCCATTTTGAACACAAGGTCACCTCCCAACTAATGAGGACAGTGATCAGGTTTGTCTGTTTATTCTCTAGGCCTTTAAGTTTGTAAAGTACCAAAATGTTTAATGTTGTGATTTTTATTCAGTGCATTTGTTCTGTTTATTTTATGCAGTCCCAAATATTGCCCTGTTGTGAAGTTTCTTTTATATGTGCATTTTTTGCTTTCAGCAAAAGAAATGGCATGCTTTTATATTTAGATAAAATATTACCTCAAAAGAACCTGAAGACCTTTAAAAGACATCTTTTACCAAGTCACAGTCACAGTTTCAGAGTAAAAATGCCAGTATTTTTTGGTTGTTAATTTATTTATAAAATAATTTAGAGTTTACATGGTTTCTATATGGAATGTGTGTGTGTGTGTGTGTGTGTGTGTGTGTGTGTGTGTGTGTGTGTGTGTGTGTGTGTGTGTGTGTGTGTGTGTGTGTGTGTGTGTGTGTGTGTGTGTGTGTGTGTGCTTGTTTGTTTGTTTATGAGTGTATGTATGGTATGTGTGTCTTTATTTGCCATAATTCAAACAAACCACTATCTCATGTAACTCTGAATACTTACTGCATTATATCCTGCAGCATTTTTCTGTTTATTTTTCTTTTTTTCCTGTATCATGCCTCTTTGTTTGTGACGTACTTCTACATCTATTAAAGACATCATCACATTTGATTAGTGCAAGTACTCAGTCATTCGGTGGCATATAATCACTAAAAGAATTATTATCAGTGCAATGTGTCGCCTATGAAGCACTTTGTATTGTTTCACCTTTCCCTTGATCACTTGCTCTTTGACATAACATTTGTCACAACAGATGATTTATTTACAGGTAAACTCCAGTCACATTCAAATAACATAAGATGCATGAAACCATGAGACAAATATGCCAGCTATAGCAAATGTACTTTTATATAAAGTAATACACTTAACAGACTGCAATGAAATGATTTAAAGCATTTTAAAATAAATATCAATGATGAAATTTTAGAATAAGCATTAAATTGATGAAGGTTAAATTACATTTTTGCTTATTTTTCTAATTATTCAGGAACATAAATTATTTGTTCTACATTCTTATCTGTAGCTGCCTAGTATCATGGGTCTATGTTATGTTATATTATTGGAAAGACAGGTCAGCGAGCGGCATTTATATCGAAAATGCCATTCAGACAACTGTTCATAGTGAGAACGCAATACAGTGAAGATCAGAAAATTTGCCCTTTCCTCACTGTAATGCGATCTTGGAGTTCGTATATATAATTAGCGTGGGTATGACCCCGCAAGACCAAATTCGCTGAATGGCATTTTCGATGTAAATGCTGTTCGCTGACCTGTCTTTTCAGTAATATAATGCAGACCCTAACATCATATATCATATATTGCAGTTCATGGTTTTATAATGATTTCATTAGCTATATTGATTGAGAATTGTTTTTTATATTACACTGATGTTGACATACATGATAAACACATTTGAATTCCATGTCTACATATTACAGTCTGATTCAGCAACATGATATGAGCACCTGTAGGAGTCCAGGCAAATATGTATGAAAAGCATAGGAAGGCACTGATTTATACATGTTTTGTGCAGTCTAGCTAACATTTTGTTTTTTTGTTCTTAGCATATCACAAAGGACTCATATCTGCAGCTCTTAAGTGACTGTAATTGAACAAGAACTATAAGTAATAAATGAGGATGCTACCTTACTAAGCAAAATATAACAATGTTAAAATTCAAGTACAGATTTGTGCATTCGTCTGATTTTGCCCAATGAACAAAATAACTCACATCGAAACTAGAAGACAGATTGCACCAGAGGCATGATTTCTAGGCTGTTTAGGAAGTGCAGTAGTTGATAACAGCAATATGGGAACAGCTGCTCTCTTTTGATGCATGCTGAAAAGGCATCCTTTGTAGACTTTGACAAGGACAAAACCAATTAGCTGGTTAAATGCTACCAGAATCAAGAAATAATTTGGGAAACATAAAAGAAAATACTTACTTTTAAAAGATTCTTAAACAAAAGAGTATTTAATGAAATGAAATGGTTTCTCATCATCTGAACAAAACTGAGGGATCCCAAGGATGCTGAGAATTTTTATTGGCTTGTTCACTGGTATAGTTCAGTAACTTTAGATACAAACAAGCAATCAAGATTGTTGATGCAGAAAAGGGAACGGGCATAGGATCATAGGATCATAGCATCATAGGAGGTTACTAGGCTATTGACTCGGAGGTTATTTCAAGCCTAGCCATTTCATCCCAGTGCAATATTATAGATACTGTAGTCAATACCCAGGATTGTATTTAGTAATGACTGCCCATGTCCAGGAGGGTTGGGGGCACCTTCCACCATAAGAATGTATGGTGCCCCATCCACTCATCCAGGTTCCTTTTGAACAGTGTCATAGAGGTGCTCTGCTTCACATGAATTGGCAGCCTATTACAAAGATGTGGCAATTACTGAGAGACAAATTTGTCCCTCCAGAATGTCCTACTCATGTTGCAGGGCATGTTTAGGTCCTTGGAATGGTAGCTCTACTCCTGTTTGATTTATGGATGTGCAGCAAATTCATTAGGTTTGGGTCTGAGATTGCTCTGTAAGCCAGGCATAAGTCTCCCCTAAGAAGTCTATATGGTACTGAGTATAGTTACAGAGACTTTATTCGGTCGGTGTAAGGTATGTGCTGGAGTCCCTCAGTCTTCTTAGTTAGAAACCTCTGAGGTCTCTCCAATTGCTGCAGGTGCTTTGTATGGTACATGCTGAAAAGGGCGTTATACTCAATTATGGGCCTGACTAGTGATGAGTATAGAGAGGTTATAACCTCCTTTACTCTAGAGGCGATGCCTTTACTAATCAAGTGTGCTATGTAGAAAGCCGTCCTTACTACAGTAGACACATGGTGATCAAAGTTAAGGTCGCAGTCTACTTGTGATCGCAGATCTCTTACCACTTCGTAGGTACAGTGTGGAGGGACATTGTTTTTATGGAAGGGAATGATGATGCATTTTTTTACATTCAGTTTGAGACTGTGACTAAAATACCAGTCATCAGTCTGCATTAGACCGTCGTGAAGTACACTGACATAATTTGGGGATTCAATAATTGCACCCAGTTTGCAGTCATTTACAAACTTGGAGAGCCACAGCCCCTCAGTTTTGGCCTGAACTTCTGAGAAGTATATACCAAACAGTAGGGTCACAGCACTGACCCTTGTGGCACCCTGCTGGTGACAGGTCTGCTGGTTGATGTGGAGTCACCCACTCTGATAGTGTGTGACCAGTCTGTGAGCCAGTTGGCAACTCATCTTACAACATCATTATTATTTGACTATTCTTTCTGAATGACAATTTGCCTTTAAGAAACTTGATGTAATTTCCTTTAATAGCAGAATCACATGCAGCATAAAAGGGGGATCAGTAGTATTTTATTTGGCATTTTGCTATTTTCTTTGCAAACATTAATTTTCATCTAAAATGCCAAGGGATTTTTAAGTGCACTTTGAACATTATTCAAAAAAAAGAAAGTAATGAAGACGTATTGATGTTATTAATTTTGGTAACTGGCTTGATTACTTTTTCATCTGTTGATATATGGTAATATACCTGCAAGAAATAGATCTGAGGAAAGCATGATTTTACCTCACAGAGCATAACTTTTTCATTTAACATACAGGGCTATGACAGGCTTTCCAGTTATAACCAATTTACCAAGTGTCCTTGAAATAGCTGCCAAGGAGTTTACCTTGAGAATGAAACTTAAGAGGTAAATCTTAGCATCCATATCGAGAGTACATAATAAAGGTTATGATCAGTTAGAATCAATCATGATTGTTTGTACTGCATGGTCCTTTATCTGATCAATGTGCTAACAATTACAGAAAAATGCACAAAGTGATTTTCTGGCTTTCTAAGTCTTTGAAAGCCAATAAAACATTTAGCTCTGTCAAAGATCAGACAGAAATAAGGGCCCTTCTGATGAATTATTGAATTTAAAAGCTACTATGTCACAACATTCTAAAACACTTTTTGTTTGTAAATTTGCCAGTGCTGTATCTAACAGCTTTCAAAGCTGCCTTACCATTTGTTAACTCTTCTTTGCAGCTGGTACTGCCCATAGTAAATCCTTAGTGTGAGATTCAGTCTTAGTAGAGCTTAGGGTTATTTTGCAAAGGATTATTAAGTATGATTCCAACATCAGAATGGTGTTTAACATGTTTATCTTTCTCCTGTTTTTGGAGCATAATTATAGCATTTCATGCACTACATAATCATTATAATGAACCAACAGGTGCACCTTTCTGATGTGACACAAGTATTAAGAAACTATATTTTTTAAATAATAGCATAAATTAGACAGATAAAAAAGATTGTTTTGATGACGGAAAAGGGAAAAGGGGTGGGGGTATATCTTTTTTGCAGTCATATTGCCCTAGCCTTTTAGCAGTAAGTACACAGCAGAAAAACAACAGGAATGATCTGCAAAATAAAGTTGGTATTCATAGTTCTGAGGTACACAATTGTGTAGTGGTTATTTGTGAAATGCACAATTATGCCTATATACTATTGCATTGAATAAATAAATGTGAAAGCTTTATAAAAACAAATGCCTTCTTGCATGAAATACATAAAGTAGTTGAAGTTGATACTTAAGTATTTTAGAAGTACTACATGAAGACACAAGTGCTCGTTTAATTATGTAAGTTTTCAGGTATTACAAATGAACACAGTTATGTGCAAGCATGTTAGAAGTGTTTAAGGCAAGTTGCACACAACACAGCTTTTGTTACTAACTTTTAGAAGGTATAAATGAGTTATCTATGTTTTACAAAGGGTTATCATTATGTGGACACCCTATTGGTGTTGTTGTTGTTGTTGTGTCTTTTGGCTTTTCCTGGTTAGGGGACGCCACAGCGGAACTCCGGTCCACTAATGATTGGCAGTAGATTTTTACTTGCCCAGTTGCCAGCCCTGACGCACAACCTTCAACAAAGGTATGCCTCTCCACACAGAAGAGCTCTAGCTGAGAATCGAACAGGACAAAGTCTTACTGAGGCGACAATGCTACTGCAGCACCACCACCGCAGTACACATAAAGAGTTAAAAAAGGAATATAGGAAAGACTGAAAAAGGGGTAACATGACAAGGAGGGAAACACAAAAGAAACGCACATCATAAGGGTTGTGCTGAAGGAGGATTGAGAGGATGAGTGCTACAGTTTGGTGGGGATAGACCCCCACCCCCGTCTTTCAAATTTTTAATGTAAGAGGGTAGCTTGGGTAGGAAGTAGGTTAGAGGGTGCAGGAGAGAGGATTAGGAAAGGAGGGGAGTGAAGAAGAGTTGAGGGAATCTATGTGTGTGTGTCTCTGTGTATGTATGTATCAATTAGCATTACTACCCTGTGCAGTATTTGGCTTCCTCCTAATGCTTACTAGAATACTCTCAGGCTCACCATGATCCTAAACTGAATAAAGCAGACATCAGGAAATGAATGAGTGTAACAACTTTCTCTAAGGCAAGTATAACTGAATTTTCATTTGTTGTGTGATGTTTATGATTGCTAATAAATAACAGCATGTACAACTCAAGCATTCAGGCTGCTTATCCAAACATAATATGGCATAAAGTAACTATCAGCATGATAAAGGTAATGTGAGTGAGCATAGCAGTTGTTCTGTTAAGACTGATAAATAGCTCCTGAGCTATTAGAATGTATTTGACCTCTGCTACACTAGACAAACGGGTGATTCCTTTGCTAGTGAGACTTTCAGTCTACAAATGAAGCCTGAGCCAGCCTGTTAATTAAGGTTCTGAAGACTTTCTCAGGACTTAGCCGGCAGTGGAAAGAGGAAACTCCCACTTCCATGTTAAATCACAGCTATTGAAGTTTTATGAAGAATTTGCTGATGTGTTATGAATCTCTCACATAAATTTCAGATATTATTGGTCCTGGTACTAAAAACTCTCTTACAACTGTGGTTGCTGGCTAAAAAACTGTTGCTACAGATGTCGAAGACTGTTACTGACTGCTAAGAGTAGAATTCAGCAGGTCCTCAAACTGAAGGTTTTAAAAGAAGAAGAATGTCATTTGGATGGACTGGAAGTCGCTTCTGGACTACTTTAATTCGCAATTTCATAGCAATGTATTGTAGGAAGCTTTTTAACCTGAATCCAGTAGAGATTGTTTTGTTATACCTGATATGAAGCATATTTACCTTATGTTACTGTAATACCAACGTGCACTGTGTTACTTTCTGTTAGGGATGACAAAAGCAAAAACATTAGCAAACTGCTTACAGAGTTACAATTTTCATGTGATTAAAAAAAAAAGTTTATAAGCAGCAGTTTGTTACACATTATGGATATTCTGGGGAGCAGCTAAACTACTCCATCTATGAAAAACTGTGACTGAAATTCCTGGAGAAAATTATAAGAGCACTTCTTCAGTGCAAAGTTGCTGAACAAGAAACTGCTCAAGTTTTCTAAGACTTGCTCAACCATAATTCTCGCCCCTGTAGTAGTTTAGAAGATAAATGCAGACATTTAATAAAGAAATGCTGAAGAATAATTAAGGCCCATCCGAACTCTGCAGGAAGAAGTTCATTTCCTGATGGATGGGCATGGAGCTATCTCCAACCAGCACACAGGCAATAGAGACAAGCTACTTCCCTAGTCCACAGGACCTCAAATGTTTCCTCTGCCTGATGGTATTACAGTGGATGACCTCATTGTTGAGGGGTTGGGGCCTAAGGTAGCACAGCAGTCAGCACCAGCCAGGGCAATGAGTCTTGAACATCATGGAATGGCTGTAGATGATACCTGCTCCACCACAGTCTCAAGCAAATCCATGGTCTATGAAACCTACCAGACTACCATATGTCAGTGTGCCTACAGGACCAGTGGCACAACCGTGTGAAGACATCCCTGAATTGGCAGAGGGTGAAAAGTCCCTGAACTGTTAGGAACACAGTAGGCCAATTTCTAGTGATTCTGGACCTGTAGGAAAATGAAAAGAAATGTCACAGAAAGAAAATAAAGAAAAACAAAGGAATACATAATTAAAATAAGAAAAACAAAAAATGCTGGTGGAGAAACAAACAAGAAGTGGAGACAATAAACTGACTCATAATGTAATATATCAGTACAATCTTTATTAGCTATCATTTATTATTTTTATCAAAACTTTATTCAAATTAAAAAAATCAGGTAAATTGTTCTGGAAATATGGGGAAAATTAGTATATTGCTATTAAGTGGTGATTAGTTTTCAGGTCTATGTCAGAAAAACAAAAGATCAATGTCTCGAATGCTCATATGAATATTCCAAAACTCAAAATTGCTTTTGTTTGGGGGTGTGCCCCACACCCTCCCCGCTAAATATATATATTCCAGCTCTGAGATCACACTACAGTGAGGAAAGGGCACTGTAGTGCAAAAAAAAATAGCAATATCGAGGTTTGAAATATTCGCTCATGTGAGCACTCGATACTTCAAACATTCGTCGTTCTAAAGTAGACCCTTAGTATTCAGTGCACTGATACTAATGACATATGCTGGCATAATGTAAGAAATGGTAATACATTTTAAATTTTTGACCAATGTGGATTGTGTTGGAATAGTGTACTTAAAGGACTTTACTTCTTTTATTATGTTTGCGTATGCATTACTTTAGTATTAATAGTTAAGAAAGAAGTAAAAAAAATATATTTATTTATGTATTTATTTAATTATTTATTTATTTATTTGCAGTGTGTTTGCCAGGATAGTCCAATTGGGCCACAAGGAGCCCATTTTCAATGGAGTCCTGGGGAGAAAAGTTCCAGAAAAATACAAATACATAGTACACATTGCACATTTACATTACAGATTATCTCATAGGAATACAAAGTAAATATAATAAGAAAAGGTTAACAATGATAGAATGCAACAGTACAGTTTGTAAAACAGCAATAAAAAAACACAATTTTTTTTTATACACATAAGTAGCAGCTTAGGGTAACTGTTAGGTAGGTGGTCAAATAGTTCAATAGAGCTGTGGAACTATAGAAGGCAGTGATGGCATATTTAGTTCTAGGAGAGTAGGAAGTGGTATTAGAATGATTAGGTGGGATGGGAACAGGAGCAATTCCATTGTGAAGCTAGGTGTGAGTGCAGCAAGGTTTTAAATGAGGAGAGACTGCTGGTGATGTGGATAGGAGATGGTAGAGAATTTAAGAGGCTTGCAAGAGGGAAGGACATTAGATGATTCCCAGCTGGACATGTGGGTTTGTGCAATTTAATTAGTTTTTGGGAATTAGATCTTAGAAGTCGTGCTGGGTCATACATTTCAAAGGTAGTGGCTAAGGAGGGACAAAGATGGGTTGTAAATGAGTCTATGTGCTTGGAGGGTTGGGTGTAAGTAAGGAGGATAGGTAGCTGAAGCCAGTTTAATTGGTGAAGAGAATTACAATGATGAGAAATGGCTCTGTAACCAGTTGCAGATTTTGATATCTTGTTATAGCAAGAGAAGAGTTTTGTTTTGAGGGAGGATTGCAGGTTGGTGAGGATAGATGCACAATATAGGAAGCATGGGATGATATAAGTATTGGCTAGTATAAGCCTAGTGGAAGGAGAGATATAATGATTGTGGCGGTATAGCATACCAAGTTTTTTGTGTTTTTTTTTTTTACATTTACTTGTAAATGTTTGCCGAATTTTAGTTGATCATCTATGAGTACTCCTATAAGTTTAGTGTCAGAGACTATTTCTAGGGGAGTATTGTTTTTGCTGGTAATTATAAATGAGTGTTTATCTAGGGATGAGGTTTTGGAGGCAGTGAATAACATAAGTTTAGTTTTGGTTGCATTAAGAGCCAGATGATTGTCTAGCATCCACTGCTCAGTAGAGGAGAAGGCAGTTTGGGTAAGCTTATTTAGAGTGGGGATAGAAGGGGAGGAGCAGATAATGGTAGAATCATCGGCATATTGGATGAAGCTGGAGTTTGGAATGGCTTGGTAGAAGTTGTTAATTAATATGTTGATTAGTAGGGGCCTAAAATGGAACCTTGGGGGACACCTGTGGGAGTATTAAGGAAGGGCAAAGTGACTTTATTCCATTTAACTGCTTTTTGTTTGTTTGTGAGGTAGCTGGAGAACCATTTGGTACAGGAATGGGATAGGTTTAGTTTGGAGAGTTTATTAAGAAGCAGGTTGTGGGAAATAGTGTCAAATGCCTTGGAGAGGTCAAGGAGAAGGGTGGACATGAAATGGCTGGAATCACGGGCTTTGTTAATTGTTTCAAGGAAGGAGAGGAGAGCAGTGGAGGTGCTATGACTAGGTTTGAACCCATGCTGTGTGGAGGTAAGAAGCTGGTTGTTGATGAGATAGGGTAAGAGTTGTTGGTGGATACATTTTTCAAGAAGCTTAGAAATAGGGGATAAGATTGCAATAGGGCAGAAGTTTGGAATGTCATAATTATTACCTCCTTTATGTAGAGGAATAATAAAGGCTTCCTTCCAGAGCTGGGGGACCTGGCTTTCTGAGATAGACGGATTAATTAGTATGCTGATAGGGAGAGCAATGGCTTTTGCGGCTACTTTTAGGAAGTAGGAGGGAATTTCATCAGGGGCATTGGAACCATGTTTTAATTTTTGGAGAAGTTTTTTTTTATGGTGGATATATTGATGGGATTCATAGAGAAAGTAGGAGGTTGGGGGCAAGGGATGCTAGGGGAGGAAGGGATGGGTGCATGCTGAGGAGGGGTTGTAGAGGTGTCGGTGAAGGATGATGTTAGCTTGCTTATGGATTCTATGAAGAAAGAGTTAAATTGGGTGGCTAAGTCCATGTCAGAGGCATCTGGGTTGGGGCAAGGGCTTTCTTTTTTTCCTGGGTTGAGGAGAGATGAGATTCCTTTCCAAAATAGTTTGGGATTGGTGTTGTGGTTGGTTTGGAGAGTGGAGAAATATGTTTTGCAGCCTGAAGTAATAATTTTTTTTTACTTTATTTCATAGTGTTTTATAATTGTTTAGGGTAATAGTGGTTCTATTTTTATGGAAATGTGTCTAGGCTTTGTCACGGAGTCGCATGATAGCTAAGGTGTTTTTGGTTAACCAGGGTACAGGGTTACTTTTTATACATTTTGTTTTTAGAAGGACAAAGAAGTTGAGCAGGTTTGTGAAAGTAGAGTTAAAGTAGAAGAGAGCATTATCTAGGGGAAGAGTCTTTAATGGTTCCAGTTTGTGCTTTTTAGTGCATTTGAGAAGGTTTCAGAATTTAAGTTTTTTAGGCAGCAAGTGAAAATACAGGTGTGAGTTAGTTCTACAGAAGAGGGGAGACTGTGGGCAAAAGTGGGGAAGTGCTCAGCCAGTGGGTCTGGGAGAATACCACTATCAGAGATATAGTGAGGATGGGATACTAGAATCTAGTCTATTGTACTTCCAGTACTGGAGTTCTTGGAAGGGCTGGTAGTGGAATTGATTAGTTGTGTAAAGTTATAGAAGTTAATATTAAGTGAGTTAGTGGGAGATTGGATTGTGGCCGAGTTTATGTTCACGTCTTCCAGGATTATGGTTTTGTGAGTAATGTTGGTAGAGACCCAGGAGAGAATATCTTCAAGGGATGAAATATTGTCTCCAGGGGGAATACAGAGGGAGATAACAAATATGAGTTTAAAAAAATCATGTATTACTTAACGTTTTAATGGAAATATTTTATTCATTTATTTATTTAATTTGCATATACACAAGTACACTCAGTTGACTTCTTTAATCTCCTGCTCTTTAAGGCTTTATTGTTATCTATCTCCTCTTCTTCTGTATAGGTAGCACATAATAGATGGTCGTTTATCTCAGGCATGTATTTTGCAATATTCTGACATGATTATGTTTACTATTCAACAAGGCACTGAAGTTGTTTTTCCACTTGTTTAATATGTTTGCTTCTTTCTGTACATATTCTATTCAGTTTTGCTATATTAAGCAGCAAAGCATGGATTTTCACACACTCATTGTACTTAATCTATCTGTGCTTACCAGTATTACTTTTACAATGCAAGTTTAACTAGAAGGACTGCATGACTTCATACGAGTTTAACTAGAAGCACTGCATGACTTCATACGAGTTTAACTAGAAGCACTGCATGACGTCATACAAGTTTAACTAGAAGCACTGCATGACTTCATATGAGTTTAACTAGAAGCACTGCATGACTTCATACGAGTTTAACTAGAAGCACTGCATGACTTCATATGAGTTTAACTAGAAGCACTGCATGACTTCATACGAGATTAACTAGAAGCACTGCACGACTTCATATGAGTTTAACTAGAAGCACTGCACGACTTCATACGAGTTTAACTAGAAGCACTGCATGACTTCATACGAGTTTAACTAGAAGCACTGCATGACTTCATACGAGTTTAACTAGAAGCACTGCATGACTTTATACGAGTTTAACTAGAAGCACTGCATGACTTCATACGAGTTTAACTAGAAGCACTGCATGACTTCATATGAGTTTAACTAGAAGCACTGCATGACTTCATACGAGTTTAACTATAGATCCAATAGGATTATTGAAGTGGGGTGACTTGTATCTAAGGCTTTTTTGACAGTATCTGTGAATGAGAGCAGGGCTGTAATAGTGCTGTGCTCTGGGTGGAAGCCATGTTGAGTGGGAGACAGAAGATTTATTTTTGGTTGTTATTTTTACATTGGAAGTCTTGTCCTTGTGAGACTGCCTAAAAAATGCACTACAGTGGTGGCAAGAGCCTTAGCCAGTAGCCAAAATCCCATGGGTGACAGATAAAGACCATCTCTGGCAAAGCGTAGAGGTCTGTCAATCATGTCATTTCAGGCTGACAGATACTGGATCCCCTTTGAATGACACAATAAACTAAGCCAATTATTGAAGTCAATCATTATCTGTTTGTACTGAGGCATCATTCTAGGTGAAGGGAAAATGCTGCTTAAGGCTAAAGACATACCTGCCAGAGACACATAGTCTGAAAGCTTAGTCATTTCTCTCTTCATATAGTCCAGAGAGGTACATCTCAAGTCATTTCCACTAACATGGACTATGACAGAGTCATAATGGTACCTGTTGTTGAGACACTTGAGTGCATGTGTGATATGGTGGATCCTGGCACCTGACAGACAGCAGACTGTGACCTTCTTCTTATCCAACCTGGTGAGAGGGACATCTGTGTATCCCATGATGGAGTCTCCATTGACTAATATGTTAGATTTAGGATTTAGCCTTATGGGCTTGACAGGTGAGACACTGGTGCATGCTATTGCATGTATTGTGTTCTGCAGAGGAAGTATTATATGTAGCATGCTTGTGTTTGTGTTTGTGAGGTCTCTAGTGTTTAGGTAAGTTTGTGGTGAGGACCTCGGGTTTGAGTTGTGGTGGTGAGGTATGCATGCTGACAACCTGCTCAGTGTCAGATGTATTGGCTGGCATGTGAAAGACCATTGGTTCAAGGTTTTTAATATAGTTACATCTCTCACATGTTGAGTTTGTGCGGACTAAAAGTAGAGGATTGTCTGTGTACATGAGGCAGTTGCTACACTGCCTCAGAATGCCCATGTTGACCAAGCTGGCTGGAGAAACTGTGGGAAATTGTCTGTTCATAGTGCTGTGTTGAATTTATACGGTTAGAAACAGGAATATGGTAGGAAAGGGGTCACACGTAGGAACAACTAGTGGGTGAGTTATGTTAATACCTCAGAGTCTAGGCTTAATGCTACACTAGTAGGTAGAGAGGGGCCACAGAAATCTCTTGAGGCTGTTATTACAATGGAGTGCTTACACAGTTTCTCTAGTACTGCCTCATTGCCCAGAAATGAGCTAAAGATCATTAGAAAATAAAAAATGGAGTCAGATAGAGCTGAGTCTGTATAATTCTAAAGAATAATCTGAGCCCATTCTGTATACTGTGACACAACTCATCACCTCAAATCATTCAATAGTTTATATGACCTGGTAATGACATCCAAAATTAAAAAAAAGAGAGATTTTTAATGATGCAATACTAAATAAATCATTAAATAAATGATTAATGTATGACCTTGAGGCTTATTATTCATATAAAGAAAACAGTATTACAGCCCAGAAACAAAAACAAATATAAATGACTTAAAAAGTCATGGTTTCTTAACTGCATTGTATGGAAAGGAATGTATGAAGCCATGCAGTGCTTCTAGATAAACTTGTATGAAGCCATGCAGTGCTTCTAGTTAGGTATGTATGAAGTCATGCAGTGCTTCTAGTTAGAGATGTATGAAGCCATGCAGTGCTTCTAGTTAAACTTGTATGAAGCCATGCAGTGCTTCTAGTTAAACTTGTAAGAAGTCATCCAGTGCTTCTAGTTAAACTTGTATGAAGTCATCCAGTGCTTCTAGTTAGACATGTATGAAGCCATGCAGTCCTTCTTGTTCAACTTGTATGAAGTCATCCAGTGCTTCTAGTTAAACTTGTATGAAGCCATGCAGTGCTACTAGTTAAACTTGTAAGAAGTCATCCAGTGCTTCTAGTTAAACTTGTATGAAGTCATCCAATGCTTCTAGTTAGACATGTATGAAGCCATGCAGTACTCATAGTTCAACTTGTATGAGTACAATACAGCCACATTAGTCCACATAAACCAGTGTTTTGCTCTTCAGTTAATGTGAGACCTTTTTTTTTTTTTTTTTTTTTGCTCTTCAGTTAATGTGAGACCTTTTTTTTTTTTTTTTTTTTTTTTGGTCCTCACCTGCTGTTTGCCCCCAGACCATTTTTGTTAACCCAATGCGGCCCTTGCAACTGAAAAGGTTGGACACCCCTGAACTAGAAGCACTGCATGACTTCATACGAGTTTAACTAGAAGCACTGCATGACTTCATATGAGTTTAACTAGAAGCACTGCATGAGTTCATATGAGTTTAACTAGAAGCACTGCATGACTTCATACGAGTTTAACTAGAAGCACTGCATGACTTCATACAAGTTTAACTAGAAGGACTGCATGACTTCATATGAGTTTAACTAGAAGGACTGCATGACTTCATACGAGTTTAACTAGAAGGACTGCATGACTTCATATGAGTTTAACTAGAAGCACTGCATGACTTCATATGAGTTTAACTAGAAGGACTGCATGACTTCATACGAGTTTAACTAGAAGGACTGCATGACTTCATATGAGTTTAACTAGAAGGACTGCATGACTTCATACGAGTTTAACTAGAAGCACTGCATGACTTCATATGAGTTTAACTAGAAGCACTGCATGACTTCATACGAGTTTAACTAGAAGCACTGCATGACTTCATACGAGTTTAACTAGAAGGACTGCATGACTTCATATGAGTTTAACTAGAAGGACTGCATGACTTCATACGAGTTTAACTAGAAGCACTGCATGACTTCATATGAGTTTAACTAGAAGGACTGCATGACTTCATATGAGTTTAACTAGAAGCACTGCATGACTTCATACGAGTTTAACTAGAAGGACTGCATGACTTCATATGAGTTTAACTAGAAGCACTGCATGACTTCATACGAGTTTAACTAGAAGGACTGCATGACTTCATATGAGTTTAACTAGAAGGACTGCATGACTTCATACGAGTTTAACTAGAAGCACTGCATGACTTCATATGAGTTTAACTAGAAGGACTGCATGACTTCATATGAGTTTAACTAGAAGCACTGCATGACTTCATACGAGTTTAACTAGAAGGACTGCATGACTTCATATGAGTTTAACTAGAAGCACTGCATGACTTCATACGAGTTTAACTAGAAGGACTGCATGACTTCATATGAGTTTAACTAGAAGCACTGCATGACTTCATACAAGTTGAACTAGAAGTACTGAATGGCTTCATACATGTCTAACTAGAAGCACTGGATGACTTCATACAAGTTGAACAAGAAGCATTGCATGACTTCATATGAGTTTAACTAGAAGGACTGCATGACTTCATACAAGTTGAACTAGAAGTACTGCATGGCTTCATACATGTCTAACTAGAAGCACTGGATGACTTCATACAAGTTGAACAAGAAGGACTGCATGGCTTCATACATGTCTAACTTGAAGCACTGGATGACTTCATACAAGTTGAACAAGAAGCATTTCATGACTTCATACGAGTTTAACTAGAAGGACTGCATGACTTCATACGAGTTTAACTAGAAGCAATGCATGACTTCATATGAGTTTAACTAGAAGCACTGCATGACTTCATACAAGTTGAACTAGGAGTACTGCATGGCTTCATACATGTCTAACTAGAAGCATTGGATGACTTCATACAAGTTTAACTAGAAGCACTGGATGACTTCTTACAAGTTTAACTAGTAGCACTGCATGGCTTCATACAAGTTTAACTAGAAGCACTGGATGACTTCATACAAGTTGAACAAGAAGGACTGCATGGCTTCATACATGTCTAACTAGAAGCACTGGATGACTTCATACAAGTTTAACTAGAAGCACTGGATGACTTCTTACAAGTTTAACTAGAAGCACTGCATGGCTTCATACAAGTTTAACTAGAAGCACTGCATGGCTTCATACATCTCTAACTAGAAGCACTGCATGACTTCATACAAGTTTAACTAGAAGCACTGCATGACTTCATACAAGTTGAAGTAGAAGGACTGCATGACTTCATACAAGTTTTACTAGAAGCACTGCATGGCTTCATACATACCTAACTAGAAGCACTGCATGGCTTCATACATACCTAACTAGAAGCACTGCATGGCTTCATACAAGTTTATCTAGAAGCACTGCATGGCTTCATACATTCCTTTCCATACAATGCAGTTAAGAAACCATGACTTTTTAAGTCATTTATATTTGTTTTTGTTTCTGGGCTGTAATACTGTTTTCTTTATATGAATAATAAGCCTCAAGGTCATACATTAATCATTTATTTAATAATTTATTTAGTATTGCATCATTAAAAATCTCTTTTTTTTTAATTTTGGATGTCATTACCAGGTCATATAAACTATTGAATGATTTGAGGTGATGAGTTGTGTCATAGTATACAGAATGGGCTCAGATTATTCATCAGAATTATACAGACTCAGCTCTATCTGACTCCATTTTTTTATTTTCTAATGATCTTTAGCTCATTTCTGGGCAATGAGGCAGTACTAGAGAAACTGTGTAAGCACTCCATTGTAATAACAGCCTCAAGAGATTTCTGTGGCCCCTCTCTACCTACTAGTGTAGCATTAAGCCTAGACTCTGAGGTATTAACATAACTCACCCACTAGTTGTTCCTACGTGTGACCCCTTTCCTACCATATTCCTGTTTCTAACCGTATAAATTCAACACAGCACTATGAACAGACAATTTCCCACAGTTTCTCCAGCCAGCTTGGTCAACATGGGCATTCTGCGGCAGTGTAGCAACTGCCTCATGTACACAGACAATCCTCTACTTTTAGTCCGCACAAACTCAACATGTGAGAGATGTAACTATATTAAAAACCTTGAACCAATGGTCTTTCACATGCCAGCCAATACATCTGGCACTGAGCAGGTTGTCAGCATGCATACCTCACCACCACAACTCAAACCCGAGGTCCTCACCACAAACTTACCTAAACACTAGAGACCTCACAAACACAAACACAAGCATGCTGCATATAATACTTCCTCTGCAGAACACAATACATGCAATAGCATGCACCAGTGTCTCACCTGTCAAGCCCATAAGGCTAAATCCTAAATCTGGCATATTAGTCAATGGAGACTCCATCATGGGACACACAGATGTCCCTCTCACCAGGTTGGATAAGAAGAAGGTCACAGTCTGCTGTCTGTCAGGTGCCAGGATCCACCATATCACACATGCACTCAAGTGTCTCAACAACAGGTACCATTATGACTCTGTCATAGTCCATGTTAGTGGAAATGACTTGAGATGTACCTCTCTGGACTATATGAAGAGAGAAATGACTAAGCTTTCAGACTATGTGTCTCTGGCAGGTATGTCTTTAGCCTTAAGCAGCATTTTCCCTTCACCTAGAATGATGCCTCAGTACAAACAGATAATGATTGACTTCAATAATTGGCTTAGTTTATTGTGTCATTCAAAGGGGATCCAGTATCTGTCAGCCTGAAATGACATGATTGACAGACCTCTACGCTTTGCCAGAGATGGTCTTTATCTGTCACCCATGGGATTTTGGCTACTGGCTAAGGCTCTTGCCACCACTGTAGTGCATTTTTTAGGCAGTCTCACAAGGACAAGACTTCCAATGTAAAAATAACAACCAAAAATAAATCTTCTGTCTCCCACTCAACATGGCTTCCACCCAGAGGACAGCACTATTACAGCCCTGCTCTCATTCACAGATACTGTCAAAAAAGCCTTAGATACAAGTCACCCCACTTCAATAATCCTATTGGATCTATCTAAGGCAGGGGTGTCCAACCTTTTCAGTTGCAAGGGCCGCATTGGGTTAACAAAAATGGTCCGGGGGCAAACGGCAGGTGAGGACCAAAAAAAAAAAAAAAAAAAAAGGTCTCACATTAACTGAAGAGCAAAACACTGGTTTATGTGGACTAATGTGGCTGTATTGTAAGTTAATTTGAACAATAAATAAATTAATAAATACTATAAATAAATTAATAAATGCATAATATTTCCCCTAAAATTCAATATCTCTTTCTAATTATTTAAAAAACAGTTAAATCCATTCTAACATCTTAGTAAAGTTTATTTGTAAAAAAAAATTAACAGGTACAAACCTTTCAATTTGTATGAGATCATACCTGTGATTTTGCTGGTTTCCATGTCTTCCATCATGTCCTTAATGGCCATATGTTGTCCAAAGCGCTCATGTATTCTTCTGTTTCTAGCTTTGCAATCTGTCCCTGAGATATGGCACTGGCAATATCAGGAATGATGACACTTTTACTTCTTAAAAAATGAACAATTTTTATTTTTACATTTGTTTCACTGTCACTAACAGATGGTACAACACATTTAACTTTGGTTCACCCACTTACTGTGGAGACACAAAGAACATGGTAGTATGCCAAAACACACTCCAGTTTCACAAGGTAAACTCACACATGCTGTTTTGCAGTTGCCTCTCCAATCTGCATTTCTCACATTTAAACAAATAAGTGACTTTATAATAAAATAGTAGTGGCAATGTTTATTCGTGAAACCAGTTCACAAGGGTGCAGCCAGGCACAGACCTTTGCAGATTTCAAACTTATTGGTCCTAGTTCTTGTTATACTTAAGTGTCCATATCAGGAGGTTCAGGCTGTCAAGTCAGGATTGTTCTTTTGTGTAGTAGAGTAGACAAACATTATGAGCATAACCTTTTTAATGTGAAGACTGAGCTTGTCTTTTGATACCAGTGCGTCTATATCAGGTTTGATAGATGTAGTGGCGATCACGAAGAGTATTTTCAAGATGCTCATCTGAAATTTTTGTTCTGATTTTATTTTTGTATGCTTCATACGAGAAAAACTGCTCGCAAATGTATGTACTCCCATAAGAGATGTCATGAACAGGGCGTGTTCGTGAAGTGATGGATATTTTTCTTTGGGTAGGTATAACTTATAAAAGTCAAATAAAGATGCTTGCAGAAATTTTTCTTTAAGTTGCATATCTGACTGCAATTCTATGCATTCCAGTTGCAGGTTTGCAGGCAACATGTCGATGTCAACTGAGAATGGAGTAGCAAATATACTGAACTGTTGTTGGTGTTTTCTAAAATCTTGAAATCTGCTCTCAAACTCCTGTGCTAAACTATTAAGTAATGCCACATATTTTTCAGTATTTGCATGGCTTTGCTCAGACAGTGTTGCAAAGTGAATGAAGCTATTGTTCTTAATCTGACTGTGCCACAATTTAAGTTTCATTTCAAATGCCGTCACTGTTTGAAACATGTCATTTATTAATAGATTTTCCCGTGGAGGCGCAAGTTCAGGTCGTTTAAATGAGCAGTGATGTCTACTAAGAAGGCTAAATCAGCCATCCAGCTTGCACTTTCAAATTCAGGTACAGGCTTTCCTTTTAACTCCATAAAGGACTTTATTTCATCTCGTAAGTCATAGAAGCGTTTCAGCATTTTTCCACGACTTAACCACCTCACTGCAGTAAAGTACAAGATGTCTCCATAGGTAGATTCCAAAGTAGTCAGAAACTCCTGAAACTGGCGGTGATTTAATCCTCTGGATCTTATGAAATTTATTGTTTTAACAACAACATTCATAACATTTTCCATTTTAAAGTCTGTGCAGACAAATTTTCTTGATGTATAATGCAGTGGTACTTCATGAAACGCACATTACTGATCTGTTTTGCATCTTCTTCCATCAGTGTTGTTAGTCCTTCCCTCTTTCCAACCATAGCTGGAGCACCATCAGTTACTATGCCAGACAGGTTTGTGATGGTCAAGGAAAATCTTGCCAGTGTTTCTTTTACTGCCTTGTACAGATCAGCAGACTTCGTTGTGTCTTTCAGTGGAACCATACAGGCCAGTTCTTCAGTAATATTGAAATCGTTGTCAACACCACGAATAAATATGGCAAGTTGTGCCGTATCTGTAATATCAGTGCTGTCATCCAAAGCTATGGAGTAATACTTGAAAGTTGCACACCGAGATTCCAACGTATTTTCAATAGATTTGGCTATATCTTCCACACGCCTTGCGATTGTCTGGTGTGATAAACTGATTTTAGAAAATTCTGATTTTTTCAGGGCAAATTATGTCTGCTACACTTTCAAGGCATTCTTTAACAAATTCACCATAGGCAAATGGCTTGGATTTTTCGCAATTAAATTTGCTACAACATAACTTGCCTTCAGTAAAGAATCCGGTTGAGTAGCTGATTTTGAAACAGCTGTTGTTGAAATGTAAGACTTTTTTTTAATTCTGATATTTTCTGTTGACGGGACACGCCTTGCAATTCACTTAATTTGGGGTGCGTTTGAATATAATGCCTTTTAAATTGTAGTCCTTGAAAACGGATACCACTTCTCTGCACCTAGACAGAGCGCTTTGTTATGAGATTCAACAAAGAAGTACTCATCGGGCCATTTTTCCTGAAAGACTCTTCTTTCGCCCGTTATCTTCCTTTTCACGGTTTTGGTTTGACCAGATGTAGAAGCCATCTGAAAAGTAAAAGAGGAGTAACTTAACTACTTTATTCCTAGTTATATAATTTTTAAAACACTGGCTAACAATTTACATTAAAAAATAAGGAAATAAAAATTAAAACTATCCATACTTGTAGTAGTATATGTTAATGGTGTTCAAGGGATCATTTCACATCTGCAAAATAACACAAAATTATCCCTGGGGTGAATTTACAGTTACCCATCCTGTTGGGCAGATTACATATGAGGGCCAGTGAGGCACTTTGTTTCATTTGTAGTACTAATGCCATTAGTCTTCAAAACACCCATTATGCATAAAGCACATCACATTTACTGTGACTGTTGGTCTGTACTCTGTGCCAGTAATACTGCGCATTTTGAAAAGTTCTTCATAATTCATGAAATTCAGATGGACTGCGATAGAGCTATGAACATGTATGGTTAGCTGCATGTAATCAACAGTTTCTTACTGCTACAAGAATGGCAGCTTTCAATGACATAATCAGAGCTGTACCATCAAGTTTCAAGTTAAATACTGTGTACTTTGCATGCTACCCAAGAAAAGTCATTCACTTGCAATGAAAAAACTGGCACACACTGACACTGTCATTAATTCACTACTACTGTACTACCAATTCACACTGCGAAAACCACTCCAGCCGTCCAAAGTAGGTAAAATGTCAACATTAGCAGCCCTACAGTATTACAATCCACAACATTAAGCCAACAAATTTGCAATGAATAAAGTAAAGAATTCACATCACTGACTTAATAAAACAATTCTGAATAAGAGGGTCTCACCCAAACAAATGACTAGTGCCATACACATGACCGCAAGCCAAATGCCAACAAATGCATCATCATCCCTTTAGTTTTGGGTAAAGCGGTTGTGAGGCTGCCAGCCCAGCTAGATGTTATTTTGTGCAATGTACATAATTCTGTGTGTCATTTTTGAATATTAATATGCTTCCTATGCTTGTCTTACAAATGTAAAAAAAATACTATACATATGTGTATGTTAAACTATTGGTGCAGAAGTGTGTGTTGAACTGTATGTTCTGTACTGAGCTTCAAGAATGTAACTAGTGTACCCTGCTGGGAAAGAACAGAGATGTGTGTATTGTAACTATACCTATGGCATGCAGATGTGTGCTGTAAGGTAGAAGTTGGAACCTAAAGAGTTAAATTTGACAACAGTAAGAACAGAAGTGAATTGTTTTATAACTGTCTGTATTGAAAGAGAAGGAGTTTTGCCAAATGCTAGCTAGCAGCTAGGTAACAAATGAAGTGAATTGTTTTACGACTGTGTTATCTCATCAACAAGACAGGATGTCTACACTGCAGCCAAAAGTTCTTTAATCTTTTGTGTGGAAACAGACAAAATGACAGGTTTCAAATGTAAAACTGTTTACTACTGTTTTATGACTTCCAGTTCCAGGGCTTAGGCCAGGGGCCTTAGGCACATTTCTGAGAGATAAGTAACCTCTCTTAGGGACAGATTGCAATATAGCAAAATTAGTAGATGTTTTCTGTATTTTGAGATTGTCCTGCAATGTATTTCCTGCAATTCTGAACTGTGTCACTTTATTCATTGAGTTATTGAATATTGTCTTATTCTTTTTATTGTTTATTATTAAATATATTTAAAAACCTTTTAATTGTGGCTGGTTTGTTTATTTAATTAAGACAAAAAGTATTTTTGTCATAATGCCTTGTTTTGTATGTAATTTGCACTCGTGATGCTTACTTCAGTAATTGCAACAGGCAATGGTGAAATTCAGGAATGCTTCAAACACTTCAAGCACGAATGCATTGAGATGTTCACAGACTAGCTTACATAGTCAGTTAACAGACAGATACCTACTGGAAAAGGCCACAATCAATTCAATATATAATAATTATATATACATATTGACCTCCGTTTCATATTAGTTTGATGGACTTTCACTAGACTACAGATTTTAACACCCTTTCTTTTGAGTCATTTTGCCTAGTATAGACAGCACTGACGAATAACCAATGGAACAGTATAACAAACTGAAATATTGTAATGAATTATTCAGACTGTATAATTACCAAGTAATTTTACAAATGAGTCAGCATAGTTCAATTAGGGTTACCACCTGTCCCACTTTGCGAGGGACAGTCCCTCTTTGGGCAGTTGTGTCCTGACAAAAAATTAAAAAAATGGCAAATGTCCTGAGATTTTATCTGCCTAAGCAGCAGACACCTCCAAAGCAGACACCCAAGCAACCGCTACCCCAAAACAAAACACGTGCAACACATAGCTCACAAAGCCAGTGTACCGAGCAGTCACAGCCCTTAAGACTAAACAACACACCTGATACACTTGTAATAGGAGACTATCGTCAGGCACACTGACGTCCCGCTCACCAGGCTGAACAAGGAGAAGGGTCACGGTGAGCAGCCTGTCGGGCGCTAGGATCCGCCACATAACACAAGCACTCAGGTCACTGCAAGGCAAGTACAAATATGACTCAGTCATTGTCCATGCTGGTGTGAATGACCTGAGACGTACCTCCCTGGACTACATGAAAAGAGACATAAAGGAGCTCTCTGAGCATGTAGACCAGGCCAGTATGACCCTGCCCTTGAGTAGCATCTTACCCTCACCAGGCCCATAATTGAGTACAATGCCCCTTTTGGGATGGACCTTACCAGACACCTGCAGCAATTGGAAAGACTCCAAAAGTACCTCACCAAGAGGATCAAAGGGCTCAAACAGATGCCATATGCTGCCCGGTTAAAGAAACTCCAGCTCTACTCAGTGGCATACCGCCTGTTCAGAGGCAATCTGTGCCTGACGTATAAAGCCATGTCCAACCTGGAATTAATGGACATGCTGCACCTCAGAAAATCCAAATCCCATCAAGCTACGCTCGAGACTTGAACCTCAGCACTGAAATAAATAGGACATGCTGGAGGGACAAATTCATAACCCAGAGGCTCCCTTCACTCTGGAATAAAATCCCAGTCCGGGTTAGGCAGAGTCCCTCATTGACTCTCTTCAAGAGGAATCTTGATGAGTGGATGGGCGATTGTAGGTTTACCCCGGGTATCATTTCTGTGTCACTGTTAGACAGAGGCACAGTATACTAACCTCGAAAAAGGGCATAGCAAAATAAATTTAAAATGGGTGGTGAAAGCCAAACACATTCTGGCTAGGCTTATAAATGCCCTAGGGCAGATAGCCTAGTTATGAACCTATGAACCCACCTCAGTTAGGGCAGAATGGGAGGAGGGGTAGTAATATGCTGGAGGGGGTCACTTTGGCAGAGACTGTTTCACTTGTGTAATATGCTTATATTTATTAATGACTAATATTCACACCTCCTAATTAGACTGTGGTGGTGGTGCTGCGGTTGTGTGTTGCTGTCTGGTTCAATTCTCAGCTATAGCATCTTCAGTGTGGAGACATGCGTGAATGGGCGTACCTTCGTTGAAGGTTGTGCATCAGGGCTGGTAACTCGGCACGTAAAATCAACTACCAATCTTTAGCAGACTGGAGTTCGCTGTGGCGACCCCTAACCAGGAAAAGCCAAAAGACACTAGTGACACAACAACATTCACATCTCCTAATTGTGTATTTTCCTTTTCTACTCCACTATCAGACAGGAATTAAAATTGGTCCAAATAACAGTGTATTCTGTATTTATCCACAATTCAGTTTTATCCTGCAGCTATTTCCTTATTGTCATTCAGATACACACATTGATTACTCTCATCTGTTACCTCCATTTTCTATGTCCTGTACCAAAATTCTTCCTAGTGGAACTACATTTACGTGCCAAATACAAACATTTTGTTATAAAATAAAAGTAACTATCCCCAGAACATTGTTGTGGTCCAAATGACAAGAACCCCTTCCCTCCAAAAAGACTGTTTGTACTCTATCTCAGAAACGTTTGCAATATCGACCTGAAACATAAACATCACACTCAAATTGCTTAGCCAACTTTACAATTCCCACAAACAGTAGAAATCTATCCGTTAACACTGTATTAGAAAAAAATATTAATGTTTTGTGTCTGTCTCCCACTGTCTACTCTTCTTTTTCTTTGAGGTTACTTTATTTCTTCACCCCCTCCCCTTCTGTTACAGTACATTCATTTCCATCATCGTAAGTCTCATTAGCCAGGACAGAAGAGAAATCTGATGCTTACTTTTTGGCTTTGGCCACACACAAGTTAAGTAAGGACAAGTTTGCTTAAATATCCTGTTTTACACAAAGAAAGCAGCCCTTTATTTTTAAGACACAACTACTATAATGCATGAAAAGTTTGATTATCGAGGTGTTTTAAATTTTCACTACAAACAACTCCACATTACCTTCCCAGACCCAAGTCCAAAAATATTTTCTGAAAACTGTGCACAGCTTTACAATGTAGTTGTATCAATTATGCCGAAAAACAATGCAAACCATACAACCAAAAAACACACAACACTTGCAGGAAATGATACATTTTCTTTTTACTACTTGTTTTATGCTTACAGACATACTGTGTACTATAACTAATACAATCATGCTCCCTGAATCCATCAGTTCTGTAATTCTTTCCCCTCTTCTCTCTGCCACATTGTATTTGACAAGTTTAGTAACAGCACAGTCACAGATTCTATCATAAACAATCTTTTTTTCCCCAGAGACTAGAAAGCTGAAGCATGTTTATTATACTGTACATACAGTTGCTGTGTCCAGCAATCATGACCACTCCCCCCCCCCACCAACATCCACCCCATACCACAAAACCTGACAGGGCAAGAAATCTGGTAAACCAGGTAAAGCCTAATAAATGAAGTGGAAAAAGCCCCAAAAGGACACATTTTAAAAACTGCTCTTATAAACTTAGAAAGTTGCAATAACAGGATTTGAGTTAGGATGCATTTTCTGAAGGATATGAACTCTAAAACTCAAGTGTATGTCACCATTTAGCTTTAGCCGGCGACTTAATCCTCATTGATTTACCAGAAAATGACAAATTTATAGAGGGGAAAAGACTAAAAATAAGACAAACAGACATTCTACGAACATCTGAACAGATGAGAGGGGTCACCACGCTCTCCTTCTGCACCAATTGCACCCCCCCCCCATAAGCAAAGATAAATTAACACACACATTTCCTTGAAGGCTTCCATTTTACTACACACGCTAGCTAGAAAATTAATTGTTTTGAACCTTAGCTCGAACTCTCAATATAAGGAGCACTTTTCATTTACAGACAGACTTCAAGACCAATGCAGCCTTAGAAAGTGCTATGATAACTATGCATTGCCAACTGTAGCTTCTGGGGCATTTTGAGTTCATCTTGTTCTGCAGGAGATATAAATTGAATGCAAGCATGGTTATTTTGCCATAATCTTTACATTACAGAATATCTACAAATCCAAAGCCATGTTATTCAATCCTTATTCCATTGCTGAATATAGACCCCAGTTCCTTTCTGTTGTATCTCAAGACAACATACCAATTTCACTGTAAACCACGTTAAACACGTGTGCATGGGACTCACTCTATCCATGAGGATGATGTTTTTCTGGCTCAAAAGTTACTACCAACTAACTTTCACACTCACACACTCACACACTATTTCCAAACCCTTGGCCTCCAACTCAAGTCTCTTTAGCTCCAGATGGATTTTTTAAGTCCGACCTATGTGGAAAGGTTGAACTGTCCATTTTCTGAGAGTTTTACATCTCCACAGCCAGTCTGATTGTCCTCGATGTTGCTGTTCTGTGATGCAGCTGTGCCTAAAGCTGCAATCATGTCTGCTTTAGTCAGGTTAGCATACACAAGTCCTTTAGTCTGGCACATTTCAGCCAACTGGCTCCTTGTCAGCTTGCCATACTCCTCTGCTGACATGCTTGCCTGCTCTCCCTGACTAACTAACCTAACAAAAAATAATAAATAAAACAATTGTGATATGATCTTTGAATGTTCACTGTATGGCTGGCTGAGAGTACAAACACCTTCAGTGATCACAAGCTAAGCCCCTTTTATCATCCCCCCATAACCTCCAGACAATGAAGGTGTACAGAAGGTTATCATAGTAACACCAGTTTTAATAGTGTGTACTTGAAATATTCTTATTAATAAATGCATTGAAAACAATTAATTTAGAAGTACAATAAGAAAGTTGTATAAAACTTTCACTAACCAAAGGAAATATAGCATTATGCAGTAATCTAAGATTATGATATATTTTGTTAATCCTTCTGCTCCTATAACAATCCCAATGTCTGTAATTTCTATAAAAATGTATATTGACTGACTTACTAACTATAAGTTGACTGGACACTCTAAATTGGCCCTAGGCACATGTGTGTGCCTTCTGTGGAAGACTGAGCACCGGGCTGGCAACTCAACACCATTAAACTCCACTGCAATCACTCTGCAGACTGTTGTTCTGCTGTGACAACCCCCAACTGGAAAAAGCCGAAAGGAGAAGATTTCCTTGACGAGCTTTTCTCCCTGGGCCTCTGACAAAAAGCCAATTTTTTTGCCTAGTTAGACTTTCCCAGTAAACAAATGCAAGTCAGATAGATAAATAATGAAAACTATTACTGCACTTCAGCTGAGGGATCATGAAACATTTAATAAGCCAGCGGGGATCTCCATAAGCTTATTGACAAATGTGTTTTGATGGTAAGGCTGACAGTATGAAAGTGTCTAAGTTTGGCATTAGTAGACTTCCCACTGTAGGAGAATGTGAAATCTGTTTTTTCACTTTGCCCTACATCTGCGGCTAAAGCTATTTCAATTTGGTAATTAATGCTGATGCCATGCCTTTACATTCAAGATCCCTAGGATGAAAGCAATTTTTCATTATGTGCATACATAATCCAGGCTTTTCAATAGAGTGTTAATATGTCATGCCACAAAAAAATCACTGTCTGTGTCTTGTTCAGGGGACACAAAGTACAACCCAATGGATGCATCTGACCAACGAAATAAAGGTGAGACAGAACAGACGTGCAGCACGTTTACTATCACGCAGGCTAAAAAGAGGAGGATATAAAACAGAACTGCTCAGTCACAATTACAGCTGCTTAAAATGCACTTCATTCTCAGTCAACAAATCTAGGTATCAGACTGTTATCTCTTATACACAGATTTAAGACTACAGATGCCAAATTCACTGGTCATGTCCCTATCGCCATTAACCTGCTGGTACATATCTTGTATTAGGTTGGGTTTCCCCTGAAAAGAGAATATTGGCTTACTGGGACTTATCAGGTCAACAAAGAGTAAATAAATAAAAAAATAAAAATGTCATTGTTTTTTTCTGTGGGGAGGGCAACTTGTAAGGAAGGTGGCTTAACAGCAGCTAGACTAGAGTTTAGGGTCAAAGATTGCTTTCAAATAAATGAATGGTTAGCAAGAATATTTTATTTAAGCCAAGTCAGATCTTGAATTGGCAGCTTTTTGTTATCAGTTAGTGTCAATGGATACTAATTCTATGCAACTCTTTCAACAAGTTGATTTATGAGATAAGCATCAGCCAAGAAAAATGGAAACTAGTGTAAACATTTTTGCTAATAAATTCACTTTGAGTGAATCTGTTATGCGAATTTCCTCATCTGAGAAAAAGCAAATTAAATAGTCAAACAGTAGGGTATAAAAGTAAAGTCTCCATCCTACCAATGTGCTTAATTCTGTATTATTGAATTTAATTCCCAGAATCATATCACTGTGCAGAAGAAACGTTTGTCAAGTGTCAAAGCTACAAAAATGATTAGCTGAAACCCACTTTCAGCAAACCTCAAGTTATTTTTTTCAGGGGGTATGTCCCCTCTGAACTCTCCAGAGGCCTCCCATACTATACCAATTCCATGATCACACAACGGTTGGTTATAAAGGACAACCCCACTGGTGCTGAAAGGGGCTTTCAGTGAATTTACTTTGCGGTATCTGCACGAGCTGAGTCTCTTCGAACAGCCGAAAGATTCATGATTCCCCTGTCTATACTTCCAAAGTGCATAACTCTGAATATGTGAAACCAGTGCTCTCAGGGTGGTTCATGAAACAGACAGTTGTGTCTGGTGGTTTTACTCTGTAAAAAATAACTAATTATTATAATAAAATGCACTTCCAGCATCCTCACCGTGTAACAACTAGATTAGAACCAATATCAGTCAGAAGCACTTTTTTTTCACATGTACAGCAAACTACTCTTACTAGCCTAGCTTCTGGAATATATTAACCTTTAACCCCAAACTAGGGGGCCATAAAATAAAATTAAACTTCAGTGCAGTAGCCCGACTTATTAATTTTAAAGTGAAACACAACAGAATCATACTTATTTCAGACTTTATGTTCAACGTGTAAAAAACAGAAGGCCAGCATGACTGCATTAACCTGTAGTGTAGTATTACTGGAAAGTCAGACATTAAAACTTTGCCAAGTCATAACAGCAGCAAATTATCTCCAACACACAAAGAATTTCGGAAGTACATTTGAACTTCATTAGAAAACCTTTTATTTTTAATAGTCAAGGATAGATGTGCCGTTAGTTTTACAATCAGTCAGTGGAGAAATAATATGGGGATTTATTTCAGTATCTGCAATAGAACTAGTATGCTGTGATCAAACACTACTCAAGAAAAGCAAGGCAACATTTCTTTTGCTTACTTTGCCAGTTTCTCTTTGCCAAACTGCTTAAGAAATCAGTTCTCATAAGTTGTTAAGTATACTACTTTCAATTGTGAAAAACTGTGAGTGGCTTCTTTTAACATAGAAATCTTATGTGCTAGACTAGAAGCAAACAGATTCTTAGAACAATATCTGTAAATTATGAAAAATGTTACTTTAATGTAGGAAAGAACTTTTGTAGAACTAGGAAGGGAAGAACTGAAAAACATCAAGAAGGAGAAATGTACTGGTGCAGAACTGATCTTTTTCCTCAGGATACTTTCATCACTAGTCTAGAAATAATTGTATTACTAATCTCAAAACTCCCAAAGGTATAACATCTGACACTCAACACCACTCTTATGACATTACTTGAATTTATTCTCTCATATATTTCCCCTTGGATCCTTTTGATTAAAAAAAAGATCGTTTATTCAATCAATAAAATAACTTTACTAATTGCTTCCTTTCCTGGTAAGACTCTGGGCCTGGATGCACTTCTGGTTAAATTTTACATAGTTATCTCAAGAAGTAGCCACAAAAATCTTACACATATTGAAGCCATAATTAATTCATCCTTAGTTACTGAGCCTATCTTCTCCTTAGGTAAATTAATTATATTTTTATAAAGAAACACAATAAAGGCAGCTCTAACCCCCCCCCCCCAAAAAAAAAGAAAAAAAAAAAAACATCCTATCGGCATTTCTTAATGATGATGCTTTTGCCAAATTAGTTAATAACATTTTCTTACCAAAAATAACACCACAGTTACCATCTAAGTTTAATGCATATTACTAAGTACTGACTAACTTCAAAACACTTTCATCTTGTAACTTACCTTTCGTTGTGAGTAGTCGGTGTGTACACAATGAAAAATAAAATAAATCCTCTCTCTTCTACGGCTACGCTACGATCTACGCTCCTTCCTGCAGCTTTTCTTATAAAAATCGCCCGAACAGTGTTTTCGCTCATGCGCATACCAGCGCAAAGACGCTGGTATGGAAAAAATGTAAAAAAAAGAAAGTTGGCGCATGCGCAGAAGAGTAAAACTACGCGGACGTGTAAACACACGGAAAAAAAGTGAAATTAAATTTAAATTTAAATTTAAGGGTCGGGCCGCGGGTTGGACACTACTGATCTAAGGCTTTTGACACAGTATCACATACTAAACTTCTGATCCAATTAACAAAACTTGTCTGCGCCCCCAAAACCCTCAACTGGTTTACATCATGCCTAAACAATAGACAACAATCTGTAAAGTGGCATAACGTCCAATCTGATCTGTCAAACAACATAGGAGTCCCACGGGGTTCCATTATGGGACCATTACTCTTCAACATCTGTATTAATGAACTCCACAAAGTCTCTCAACTAGGTAAAATTATCCAATACGCTGACGATTCGACAATAATCTCTACTTCAAACAATTTCTCTGACCTCCTCACAGTTACTCAGAATGCTTTTACATAGATTGAATCATGGCTAAACAATTCACAACTGCTACTAAATGGCAAAAAAAAAAAAACTTCTATTCTCTTCAGAACCACCAGATATAGACTTCAAAATCTTATCTAAAGATGAAACTGAAATAGAAATAGTAAAATCTGCCAAACTACTAGACATTACAATTGACGACAAACTCACCTTTGAAACACATTCTCAATAGAATAAAGAAAACACACTTTAAACTTAGCAAACTTTATCATCATAAACTTTACATTGACAAAAACACCAAAACAAAACTAGCAAGTACCTTACTTATCCCTACTCTACTTTATGGTACTGCCATCTTTACTAACCTTCACTCATACCTCAGCAATAAAGTTTAGTCTTGTTACTATAAAATAGCTAAATTCACCTCAGGAAAGCCTAACCACTCACACCACTGCCAAACAATCTCTGAATTGAACTGGTTGGATTTCCCAAACTATCTTTGCTATACCCAACTAATGCTAACCCATAAACTAATTTATAAACCAAATAGCTGCCTAGCACTCTCATCGATACTACAAACTTATATTCCTTCACATACCTTAAGATCCTCCAACAAATTGCTACTAAGTGTAACTGAGCCCAACAAAAGAGTTGGATAATGCTTGTTCTCCTATACCATTGCTAAAATGGAACTCCTTAACCTCCCACAGTACCCAAATAAACTGTATAAAGACATATAAAGTAGCATTAAAAACTTAGGTCCTACATAACCTCAAATGCCAATGCAAATAAAACCACAATAAAACCTTCACTACTTATTTATAACCCAGTTCCATAGTTCAAAATAACTTTTACCCTAACAGCAACACAGCTGTATTACCGCTATAACTGTTTGGCAAGAACTGCCATTTTTTTTTTCATGCAATGCCAAAAAGAAACAACTCAAGCTTTGTACTGTACTACCAACTGTTATCTAAGTTTATATAAGTTCTGATACATACTGATAAGTTTTATCTTGTGTATGTATTCTACTTTTATATATATTTTTTAAATTTTTGCATATTTCCACTTTTAATTTCTTTTTTTGTCAAGTGTCCTATTTGACTATATTAATTGTGGAGTTTTTCTCCCCAGGCCTCCACTGAAAATGGGTTCCTGACCCAGTGGACTTTCCCGGTCAACAAATGTCAATAAATAAATATAAAAATAAATAAAAACAACATCAAGGTCATGTTCCTAAATGCTAGGAGTCTTAACATGAAACTGCATTCACTGGAAGCAGTCCTCCCCCTGGAGTACGCAGACATTTGTGCAGTCAAGGAGACCTGGTTCAAGGCTGTGGAGATCACCCCTGCTATACCAGGTTACACCTCTTTCCACACATTCAGACCACAAACTGAAGGCAAAAAAACTAAAAGAGGTGGTATATCAATATTCATCAAGAATAAATATACCTTTAGACTGGTTAAACAATATGATGCCCTAGAGATAATTCATGTGCAATTAACTGTTGGTAGGACACCTATTCATGTCATTGCTAGCTACAGAACCCCCTCCATGAATCAGGCCACACACTCACCCTATTTGGATCAACTTGAGTCTATCAAGGTACATCCTAACACCATAGTTTGGGGAAAATTTAACTACTCTAGCATTGACTGGGTGAATTACTCATGCTCAAATTCACCTGCCCAAAGTTTCATAGGTTCATAGGTTCATAGGTTGGTACTAGGCTATCAGCCCTAGGGCCTATACAAGCCTAGCCATAACAATTCCCTGGCTATTTCTTCCCACATTATTTACTTTATTATTTGCACAGTTTCCTCGACTTTGTCAACTCCAGTGCCTTGGACCAGCTGGTTGACTCCCCCACCAGGGGCACCAACATCCTGGACGTGGTGCTTACAAATATGGGAGACCACTGTAGCTCCCCCATTGTGAGTGCATCCCTACTGAGATCTGACCACAAATCAGTCTTATTTGAGGTAACTATCACACCTGACCCTCCCCTAGCAGCAATTAGACTAAAAAACTTCTCCAAAGCAGATTATAACCTCTTACTGGATGGTATAAATAGCTTCATTGCACCGTTCCTCTCAGACAGAACCAGTAACTATGCTGAACTCTGCACCACTGCCCAATACAAACACCTGTATAACTGCATTGACTCAGCTGTACCTGTTAGGACCAAAACAAGCTCTTCAAGGAAAAGCAAACCTGCCTGTTGGACAACCACTATTAGTAGGTTTTACAATAAAAGGAAGAAACTGCTGTCCAAGAGTAAGAAGGACCGGGCTCTAAACTGGAGACACTCCCTTCTCAGCCTAACTAAGCAAATAAGACTTCTTGTGAAGTTCTCCTAGGCAAACTATGAATCCAAGTTAGCTTCCTTAACCAAGGACAACCATAAGGCGTTTTTTAGTTACATCTGTAACAAAAAAGGTAAGGCTCAGATTAGCACCAAAATGGTAGTTAATAGCACCACATACAATGAGCCGGTGGACATAGCTAAACTACTAGCCAACCAGTTTGATGTAAACTTCACTATCCCATCCCCGGCACACATACTTCATGACATTCCTACCACCTGTCCCCTACCTTGTATCTCTAAAGAGCAGGTTGTAACCATCCTCTCTAAGGCCAAAAACACAGCATCAGTGGAACCTGATAACATAGCAGGTTGAATCCTACATGGGCTCAAACAAGAATTAGCATCACCATTGGCTACTCTTTTTAATCAGTCTAAGCACTGGCATCATCCCAGCTAAATTGAAAACAGCCACCATTATCCCCCTGCACAAAGGTGGTGCTTCTACTGACCCTGGGAACTACAGACCTATTAGCCCGACTAGCCTTATCTGCAAAGCCTTGGAGAGAATCATCATGGAACTTATCAACAAAGATATAGGTAATCTCCAAACACTAGATCCCACCCAGTCTAGATTTGCCAAGGGGAGATCATGCTTGTTAAACTTGATGAACTTCTTTGAGGCAGTCACAAGGGCCCTGAATGAGGGGAATTCTGTGCATACAGTCTACCTAGGCCTGGCCGAGGCATTTGATATTATCCCTCATTCAGGTATCATTGACAAACTCTCTTCACCACTACTGGAAGCAAAAACTTTACGTAGCAACAACAAAATAACAGACGGCCAGTAATCCAAAACTTAGACAGAATTTATTAAGTTAACAAATGCAAGTGATATCAAAATAGTTTTCACCTCTAGTGCCCCAGTTACTATGCCTTTACAGAGTATTATTGACAAACTCTCCCAACTAGACATCAGGATCTATCATGCACTATCGCAAATAAACTAAAAATCTCAGCACAGGCAGAAAAACATAGAAGATAAATATAAAGGAAAAGTACAAAATAAGCAATTTATTGATGACCCCAAAAAATTTTATAGAGAATTGGGAAACAAGGTAAAAGGAACTGAAAGACCACCAAAAAAAGAAGAAATAGATATATTTTGAAGAAGTATTTATGGAGATCCTGTGGAACATAATAAAGATGCTAAATGGATAGAAGAAATAAAAGAAAGATTAAGAAGTTTAAAGGTACAGGATATACAATAGGATGAAGTAACAGAAAGAGAGATTGAAACAAAGTTAAGAAAAGCCTCTAACTGGAAAACCCCAGGCCAAGGTGCAGTTCCATACTTCTGGTTAAAAATATTAACATCTTTGCATGAAGATTTAGCCATGAGTAAGAACTATTTATATGTGCACACTGAACAGACACCAACCTGACTAACAACAGGAAAAACAACCCTCCTACTTAAGAATGAACCTGCAAGCTGCCCTAAAAATTATATACCAATACCTTGCCTTCCGACAACATATAAACTATACACTGGAATTGATGCTGACAGAGTTTATAGTCATTTAGAAAAAAACTCCATTATGGCAATAGAACAAAAGGACAATAAAAGAAATTCATATAGAACCAAGGATCATTTGTTGTTAAATAAAGTCATCATGGAGAACTGCAAAAAGGGGAAGAATCTAAGTATGCATGTTTTGACTATATAGGTTCATAGGTTTGTACTAGGTTAATGGCTGTATAGCCTTTACAAGACTAGCCCATAGGATTACCCTGGCATCTTGCCACCCAACCTTAGTTCACAGTGCCTCTGTTGAGTAGAGCCACTGGAATGATGCCCGGGGTGAATTTTCTATTTCCCATCCACTATCAAGATTTCTCTTGAATAGGGCCAAAGAGGTGATCTGTTTGACATGTATGGGAGGTCTATTCCATAGGATGGGCAGTCTCTGGGTTATGAACCTGTCCCTCCAGCACATTCTGTTGATTGCGGTAATGAGGTTGAGGTCTCTGGAGTGTGTGGTACAGAGGAATTGGGATTTTTTTAGATGTAGCATTTCTAACTGAGCTAGGTCAGCCATGGCTTTGTAAGTCAAGATGAGACAGAGACTAGTTAGAGTTTTTTGATTCTGTCCATATAGGACAAGTGTTTAAAGCCTAGGATCCTCTTTGTCAGGTACTTTTGCAGCCTCTCAAGTTGTTGCAGGTATCTAGTGAGATACATGCCAAATGGGGCATTGGTCTCAATGACTGGCCTAATGAGGGAAGAGTAGAGGGAGACAATGACCTCTTTCTTCCTGGATGCAAAACTCTTAGTAATGAGATGTGACACATAGACGGACATTCTGACCACATTGACAATGACTGGTGTTCAAAAGAGAGGTTGCTGTCTGTGTTCACAGATCTCTATAATGCCTTCTGTATTGTGGACTACCATCGATGTGGTAATTCATGGGAACTGTTTTTCTCCCAAAGGGAATCACAACACATTTTTTGGCATTGAGCTTAAGGCCATGGTTCTGGCAGCAGTCGTTGGTCTCAATGAGGCCTTTCTATAGGATGTCAATATCACTTGGAGAGTTAATAATAGCTCCTTACTTACAATTGTCTGTGAACTTTGTCAGCCAGAGTCCCTTCGTGTTGGCCAGGACTTCAGAGAAGTAGATACTACACAGGAGTGGACCTAGGACCGAACCCTGTTGGACTCCACTAGTGACAGGTCAGCAGTCTGACTTGGAGTCAGCTACTTTCACACTGTGGGTTCTATCTGTGAGCCAGTTTCCAACCCACATAGTGATATAGGGGTTGATGCCTAGCTTAGTGAGTTTTTCTATGATTCCTGAGGGGAGAATGGTATCAAAGGCCTTGGCCAGATCAAGGTAGGCTGTATGAACCACCTTGCCTTCATCCACAGCTCTGGTGACTGACTCAAAGAAGTCAATCAAGTTGAGCGGCATGCTCTACCCTTCACAAAATTAAACTGTGTGAGATCCAGAGTTTGGAGATTTCTTATATCCTTGTTTATTAAGTCCATGATGATACGTTCCATAGCTCTGCATATCAGACTCTTCAGGCTAATGAGGCGATAGTTCCCAGGGTCTGTAGTTGCTCCTCATTTGAGGAGAGGGATGACTGTAGCAGTGCACCATTCGATAGGGACAAAGCCTGAGGTGACGCTGTGATTGAACAGGGCACACAGGTGAGAGGCCAGTTCACTCTGTAGTTCATGTAGAACACACACAGGGATATTGTCAGGTCCCATAGAAGCTGTATTCTTGGCCTTGGACAGTGCTGTTTTAATCTGTGTAGCAGTAATACTGGGTGCCTGGCAATCTACTGGTATTGTGATTGGTCCTTTGGGAGGAGAGAGGGGTAAAGTTGGCACTGAATCTGTTGGCCAGTATATTGGCAATATCTGTTGGCTCAGTATAGGAGGTGCCATTGTGCAGTAGCTCAGAGGAAATCTGGGTATTGCCATGGATATTCTTTACATAACTATAGAAGGCCTTGTGGTTGTCTTTACTATCTGCTGTAATTCTGTTTTCATAGCTAGCTTTAGAGGATTTGATGAGGGATCTCAACTTTTTGTTGAGGCTGATAAGGGAGTTTTTCCAGTCTTGGGACTTCACCTTATTCCGCATCAGTTTCCTCCTTCTGTTGTAGAGTTTGTTTATGGCAGGGGCCTACCAGATTGACTTCCTTTTTAAGGGGAGAGCATCTTAATTCTATTGGGTATGGCAAGATCCATGCATTTGTGTATGTTTGTACAGTGCATTGATGTATGATTCAGCAGTCATGCAACTATTCTCCATTTGCATGTGTGCCGTGAAGTTAGCCACATCTGATTTTAGGAGGCCAAAGTTAGCTTTGGAAAAGTTTTTCATGGTGGTTACCTTTGCGGGAGGGGGGAGGGATGTAGATTTCCAAGGTGATTAGTTTGTGGTCGGATCTAACCAGGGAGAAATTGACTACTGGTGTAGAGCAACAGTTGCCCATGTTAGTAATGACCAGGTCAAGGATGTTGCTACCTCAAGTGGGGGTAAGAACAAGCTGGTCCAGGGCACTGGAATTAATGAATTCCAGAAAATATTGGGGAAGTGTATTGGTACATGAATAGTTTTCCCAATTAATGGAGGGGTAGTTGCAGTTGCCCAGTATGAGAGCATTAGGTTGGACCCTAATATTCTCCAGGGTGCTTAGGAACTTAGAGTGTGAGTCTTGGGATATGGTTGGGGACCTAGAGCAGGCTACAACCTAAATCACTGTCTTACCAAATGTTAGCAGCACTGGAAGTATCTCTGATGCATTATGGTGAGCTACCAGTCTGGAGGTGTGCACATCCTTTATGAATATGGAAACACCACCGCCTTTGGAGCTTTGGTCCAAGTTCTGGTGAGGAATGAGTTGTATCCTGGTAGTGCAAGAGGGCTTTCTGCTGCCTTGAATCAGGTCTCTGTTACATCACAAATGTCAATGTTCTCCATGTTAAGGAGTGCTTTGAGTGAGTGCATTTTGAGATTTAGACTTTGTAACTGTTATGGTGGTAATTTGGTCTTTGGAACACCGCCTATAAAAAGGCACTATAGGAGTGGCAAGACCCTTGGCCAGTATCCGGAAGCTCAGGGGTGACAGATGCATGCAATCTCTGACAAAGCATCGACGTCTGTCAGTCATGTCATTCCAGGCAGACAGATACTGGATCCCCTTAGAATTATACCAGAAACTTAGCCAATTGTTGAACTCAATAATTTTCTGCTTATACTGTGGTATAATTCCGGGTGATGGTAGGATGCTGCTCAGGGCTAGGGTCATACCTGCCTGGGCTACATAATCCGAGAGCTCCTCCATGTCTCTTTTCATTTAGTCCAGGGAGGTACATCTCAGGTCATTCACACCCACATATACAATGAAAGAGTCATATTTGTACCTGTTGTTGAGGGACCTGAGTGCATGGGTTATGTGTTGGATCCTGACATCTGACAGGCAGCTGACTGTTACTTTCTCCTTATTCAACCTAGTGAGTGGGAGATCAGTGTGCCTCACTATCAAGTCACTTATGACTAGTGTGTTGGGCATGCTCTTTTCCCTTAGAGGCTTTAGTTGAGTGGCACAGTGTTTAGGAGAGTTATGTGTATTGTTATTAGTGTTGTGTTGTGGTGGTCGAGTGCATTAATGCCTTGGGGATCTCTGTTGTTAGGGTAAATTTTTATTGAGAGTCTCCGCAAAGGTGGTTGTTGTTTGTGTTTTTATGTGAAGGCAGTGCTGGTGTGTGTTCTGGAGGGCTATGTGTTCCATGTGGTGTGGTGCAAGTGTTGACCTTCTCCTCTTACCAGCTATTCCGGTCTTGGCTGGAGAGTGTATGGCTTCCACTTTGGATATATCAGTGCATCTCTTGAAAGTCTGAGTGTTGAGAGGTAAAAGGAGAGGGTTGTCGGTGCACATTAGGCAGTTGCTACATTGCCTTTGGATGCCCAAGTTCATCAGGTTAATAATAGAAGCACAGGGAACTGACCTTTAGACATGCCTGGAGGGGTGGGCATTAATAAAAAGTACTGGAACTGTTTTCTTCCAGAATGTTTAGTGCTAATAGTTTCTGTTTGTAAATTCATGCATACGCTGTTGGAAACTCCTGGTGTTCTGGCTGCAGTGTGATTCTCAAACAATTTGGAAATATATTGCTGATTGATAAGTATATTTCTTGGCATTTTAACTTTTCAGAGTTCTGCATTGTCTTAATTTGCCTGACTAAATTATTTTTATATTTTCTGGCATTGTTTTCTGTTACTCATCTGTCCTGAAACTGCTTCCCCACTATTCCTGTGGTGAAGTTTATAAAACTGGTCTTAAAGCTTTTGTGTTTTCTGATTGCTTCAAGGCTTGCTGATTTAAAATGGTTTCTGTTTGTAAATTCCTGCATACACTGTTGGAAACTCCTGGTGTTCTGGCTGCAGTGTGATTCTCAAACAATCTGGAAATATATCACTGAATGATAAGTATATTTATTGGCAGTTTAACCTTTCAGAGTTCAGCATTGTCTTAATTTTGCCTGACTGAATTATTCTATATATTTTCTGGCATTGTTTTCTGTTTCTCATCTCTCCTGAAACTGTTTTGTTTCCCCTTCCACCACCATATTCTTGTGGTGGTGTTATAGTTAGTGGCTTTGCAGTTGCCTGCCTCTACTGTAAATTTGATCTGGGACACCCCTCCCAGTCTGGTGTTCACTCTACTTAATACAGAGAGAACATTTGAGAAGACAACCCACTTAGGTTCTTAACCTTGGATTTTTCTTCTGCTCCTTCTTCCTCTCTCCTTGCACTTTACTAAAAAAATGCACTTTTTTTTGCTTTTGCCTCTTCTTAAAAGTACTCAATTGTATTTATTCTGCCCCATTTATTACTGCTTGGTAGTAGCCTGATTAAATTGTAACTGTTACTCTAACCTTTTAGTTTAAGTAGTTGGGCTCCAGACAAGTTGTTTTACATTAAGAAGGTTTGTGGTCTGCACTGTTGTGGCAGGACAGGTAGCTTACATCCTTCTAAGTTGGGAATTGCTGATTGAAGGCTCACTGTCTGTTATTCTAAACGTGTATCAGTTCTGGTTAAAGCACTTGGGCTTCAGGCCAGTTATTTTTCATTAAGAAGGTTTGTGGTTTGCACTCTTGTGGGAGGAGAGACTAGATTCTACCCTTCTGAGCTGGGAAATTCTGGTTAAAGGCTTATTGTGCCTGCTTATATGAACTGTTTCTTTCTGAAATTGGTGCACCTTGGTTACTAGATTCAGGCATCCTGAATCTAGTTTTGTTTGTATAACTTGAGCACTAATCAGGCCACCTCTCTTGGAGAAGGTTCCCCTGCACTCTAGTGGTAGGAGGGTGCAGTTAGAACTAGTCTGATTGAAGACTGCTGGAATAGGGCTCAGTTTTGAGCTTTTTTACTGGTTAATTGGGTAATTTGTTTAAATCAATTTGCTCATTTTCTATTATATAAAAATGCACTTTATTCATCTGCTTTTACTGTATTTGTGTTTCTTTCTACTTTATTACTTTATTTTGCTTTTGCTGCTTGTTCTTAAAAGTACTTAATTGCATTTATTCTGCTGCATTTATTACTGTTTGTAGCCAGATTAAATTGTAACTGTTATTCTAAGCCTTGGGTTGAAGCATTTGGGCTTCAAATCAGTTGTTTTACATTAAAAAGGTTTGTGATCTACACTGTTGTGTCAGGACAGGTAGCATACATCCTTGTAAGTTGGGAGCTGCTGATTGAAGGCTTAGTGTCTGTTATTCTAAAAGTGTATTAGCTTTGGTTTAAGCACTTGGGCTTTGGGCCAGTTATTTTACATTAAGAAGGTGTGGTCTGCACTCTTGTGGGAGGAGAGGGTAGATTCTGCCCTTCTGAGCTGGGAGGGTCTGGTTAAAGGCTTATTGTGCCTGCTTATTTGAACTATTTCTTTCTGAAATTGGTGTGCCTTGTTTGCTGTAGCATAGACTAAATTCAGACCTGCTGAATCTAGCATTGTTTGTATAACTTGAGCACTAATCCAGACCATCTTTTTTTTGGAGAAGGTTCCCCTGCACCCTAGTGGCAAGGGTGTGCAGTTAGAACTTGTCTGATCGATGACTGCTGGAATGGGGCTCAGTTTTTAGCTTTTTATTGGTAAATTGGTTAATTTGTTTAAATCAGTTTGCTCATTTGCTACTGTTATAAAAAAAAAAAATATATATATATATATATATATATATATATATATATATATATATATATATATATATATATAAATGGATTCCATACATTTGGTTGAATTACACTTAGTCAAAAATGATTCCAGGCATTTCACTTCACTGAAAGATCACTTGACTGAAAGCTCACTTGGTCAAAGTTAATTTGGTCTAAAATGGAATATAGCTCCTGCCCCACTGTAGTGCAACCCTGGAGTGAGAATATTAATTAAAGGGCGTGTGGGGGGCACAGCCCCTCACATTGGGGGGTTGGGGGCATATCCCCCCTAATTATGCCAATAGTTTTTACTAAAGATATATATATCAATGCATTTCTAATGGATATACCTTTTTATAATACTGAATACATTAATTCATTTATTATTATTTGATATGTTCACTCCTGGGTTGCACTGCAGTGAGGCAGGGGCTATATTCCATTTTCGACCAAATGAACTTTGACCAAGTGAGCTTTCAGTCAAGTGAGCTTTCAGTCAAGTGCAATGCCTGGTATCATTTTCGACTAAGTGTAATTTGACCAAATGTATGGAATCCATATATATATATATATATATATATATATATATATATATATATATATATATATATATATATATATACACATACACTATAAGCATTGCCGCTTAGCTAGGGTTAAACTATTCCTGGCGCCATAAAGTCTGCTCTTCAAATTTCCCCTTAGAATGAGCCAGTCTTTTAGTTTTACCACTAAAATCTGTTTCTTTGAGCTCAGCACTTGCTCAGAACTCGTAAGCACTAAATAAGCTACAAATTACTACAGCACTCAACTTTCCTCACTTGTCTAGAGGAAAACAGTTTTTAGTATTTAATAAATAAGCACCTATCCAGGCATGTCTAAAGGTCAGCTCCTGGTGTTTTCTCCTGTCTACCTGATGAATCTGGGCATCTTGGGGCAATGCAGCAATTGCCTTATGTACACAGACAATCCTCTCCTCCTACCACCCAGCACTACAACCTGTGAGAGATGCACTTATATAGCTAAACTGGAAGCAAAGCTCTCTTCACCCAAGACTGGAGTAGATAGTCAAGAGGAGAAGGTAAACATTTGCACCAGACCACACTCATCACATAGTTCCTGAAAACCTACACCACCAAAATGCACATAGAAACATGAAACACACACCTACATTCGTGGAGGCTCTCAATAAACAAAAAATCTGCTCAAGCAACAGAGACCTCCTAAGCAGAAACGTAAGTAACATCCACCCCCAACACAACCCAAATGACACATAGCCCACAAACTCAGTGTGCCACTCAACCGCAGCCTATAAGGGATAACAACGTACCCAACACTCTAGTCATAGGTGACGCTATAGTCTGGCACACTGATGTTCCACCCTCCAGGCTAAACAAGGAGAAAGTTACTGTCAGCTGCCTGTCGGGTGCCCAGATCCACCACATAATGCATGCACTCAGGTGACTCCACAACAAGTACAAATATGACTCTGTCATTGTCCATGTAGGTTTGAATGACTTGAGACATACCTCCCTGGACTACATGAAAAGAGACATGGAGGAACTCTCCGATCTTGTAGCCCAGGTAGGTATGACCCTAGCCCTGAGTAGCATCACAAATGACTGACTTCAACAATTGGCTAAGCTTTTGGTGTTATTCTAAGGGGATCCAGTATCTGTCTGCCTGGATGACATGATCAACAGACCACGATCCTTTGCTAGAGATGGCCTGCACCTGTCGGCCTTGGGATTCCGGATGCTGGCTAGGGCTCTTGCCACCCCTATAGTGGCTTTTTTAGGCAAGGTTCAAATGACAAATTCACCACCTTAACAAGTACAAGCAAGCAAAATCTGAGGGTAACGCTACTCAATGCTAAAAGTCTAAACCTCAAAATACATTCACTTGAGGCACTCCTTAAAATGGAGGACATCGACATCTGTGCAGTGACAGAGACCTGGTTCAAGACTCCAGAGAGCACCCCTGCATTACCAGGCTATAATTCATATTATACCTTTCGGCTACCTTACCTGGACCAAAACACTAAAGGCGGAATCATGTCCATATTCATTAAGGATATCCACACCTCCAGGCCAGTTGCTCAGCATAAAGCATCCAAGATTATCCAAGTGCAAGTAACTCTGAGCAAAACCACAATCCAAATATTAACTTGCTACAGATCCCCCACCATGCTTTAGGATTCCCACTCCTCATTTCTTGATACACTGGAAAATATTAGGGTACAACCCAACACCCTAATAATGGGTGATTTCAACTACCCCACCATTAACTGGGAAAACTACTCATGTACCAACTCCTTTGCTCAACGTTTTCTGGAATTCATAAATTCCAAAGCCTTGGATCAACTTATCCATACCCTCATCAGGGGCAGCAATATCCTAGACCTGTTCATTACCAACATGGGCGATCGGTGTTCCACACCAGAGGTCAATTCCTCGTTGGTCTCCAAAGCCAACTTCATGCTTCTTAAGACAGAAGTGGCAAACTTCATGACACCCATGCAGACGGACAATAGAGGTACAACTGCTGAGTCCTACACAAATGCACTTTATAAGCACTTACACGAGTGCATGGCTCATGCTATCCCTAACAGAACCAAGATGCTATCCTCCAAAAAAAGAAAGCCAATCTGGTGGTCCCCTGCCATAAACAGGCTCTACAACAGAAGAAAGAAACTGTTGCAAAAAACAGTAAAATCCCATGATTGGAGGAACTGTCTGGTCAGCCTCAGTAAAAAGCTGAGATCCCTCATAAAATCCTCCAGAGCTAATTACAAAACAAAATTGCCACTGATTCTAAAGACAACCACAAAGCATTCTATAGCTATGTCAATAATCTCAATGGCAACACTCAGATCTTCTCTGAGTTACAGCACAATGGCACTAAATATACCGAACCAACCGATATTGCCAACATCCTGGCAGATAGGTTCAGTGCTAACTTTGCACCCCTCTCACCCCCTAAAGGGCCCATCTCTATACCAAAATAATGCAAAGTTCCTGTAGTCAAGGCTGCACAGGTAAAAAACCACACTTTCCAAAGCCAAGAACATAGCATCCATAGGACCTGACAGCATCCCAGGCTGCATTCTACACAAACTGCAGAATGAACTGGCACCCCACCTAAGCACCATGTTCAATCATAGCCTCACCTCAGGCCTTATGCCCCCTGAATGGTGCACAGCAGCGGTTATCTCACTCCACAAAGGGGGAGTCACCACAGACCCTGGGAACAACCACCCCATTAGCCTAACAAGCCTGGTCTGCAAGGCCATGGAATGTATCATCATGGATCTTATGCACAAAGACATTGGTAATCTCCAAACTCTGGATCCCACCTAGTTCGGGTTTGTAAAAGGCAGATCATGTCTCCTAAACCTGACATACTTCTTGGAAGCAGTCACTAAAGCTGTGGACAAGGGTAAGGTGGTTCACAGGGCCTATCTAGATCTCGCCAAGTCTTTTGACACCATCCCCCACTCTGGAAATATAGATAAACTCACTAAACTAGGTATAAATCCGTATGTCACAAGATGGGTTGCCAACTGGCTCACTGACAGAACCCACACTGTGAAAGTAGCAGACTCCAAATCCTACTTCAGACCAGTGACAAGTGGAGTACCACAGGGTTCAGTCCTGGGTCCTCCTGTTTGGTATCTACTTTTCTGAAGTACAGGCTTACACAGAAGGTCTTTGGTTAATGACGTTCACAGATGACTGCAAACTAGGAGCCATAATCGAAACTACAAATGATGTGGACATCCTACAAAATGGCCTCATGGAGATAGATGCCTGGTGTCAAAGCCAGGGCCTCAAGCTCAATGCCAAAAAGTGCATTGTCATCCCTTTTGGTAAAAACTCTGTACCCATGAACTACCACATAGGTGGTAGTCTACTTAACACCGAATGTGTGGTAAGAGACCTTGGGACACATTTGGACAGTAGTCTCTCCTTTGATAATCACATTGCCACAGTAGGCAGGAAATCCTTCTACATGGCACACCTCACCACAAAAGGTTTCTCATCCAGGAAAAAAGAGGTCATTGTTCCCCTCTACTCATCACATATTAGACCCATTATAGAGTACAATGCCCCTTTTGCTGTGTACCTCACAAGACATCTACAACAAGTGGAAAGGCTGCAGAAATACCTCACAAAGAGGATTACCGGCCTCAAACAGATGCCCTACACAGACCGTCTCAAAAAACTCCAGCTTTACTCCGTCGCATATCACCTACTCAGAGGCGATCTCTGCCTAACATGCAAAGCTATGTCAAACCCAGAGCTGTTGGACATGCTCCACTTAAAGAAGTCCCAGTCCCTCTGAGATACATGCTCTAGTGACCTATAACTTGTCACCACAATAAACAGAACATACTGGAGTAATAGATTCCTGTCGCAGAGACTTCCCATACTCTGGAACAAACTACCTAACTATATCAAACAAAGCTTCTCATTAGCACTCTTCAAGAAAAATCTTGATGATTGGATGGGAGATAGGAAATTCACCCCAGGGATCACTTCTGTGGCTCTGCTCAAAAGGGGCACAGGAAAATAATTTTCTGGGGCAGCGAAAGCCAGGGTACCTTTTGGCTAGGCTTATATAGACCCTAGGGCCAATAGCCTAGTACTTACCTATGAACCTATGAAATACCTCAACCTGGTATGTGACATCAATAGAACCTGCTGGAGGGACAGTTTTGTGTCACAGAGGCTACCACACCTTTGGAATAGACTCCCACTTCACATCAAACAGAGTACTTCATTGGCACTCTTCAAACACACTCCGGACGATTGGATGGGTAACCGTAAATTCACTCCCAGGGTTCCACCTGTGTCCTGCTTGGACAGGGGCAATATGTGCTGATCATTGTAACAAGGGTAAAAATTGGATAGGCTTGTAAGGGCCCTCAGGCAATTAGCCTAGTAACTTCTTATGATCCTATGATCCTATAGGGACATTTGAGATTTATTAGGGTTGTTCACTTGTTCACAAGTGCAACTTGGCTCAGGGCTGCTGTGTGCAGCTGATTCATAGTTACCAAAGGCCTACTTACATGGATTTGCTGACTTGCAGACTCTTATATTACTGTGATTTATGGAGAAAAGCATAACTAAGCCTAACTTGCATAGAAAATGTGTAAATTATCTGGAATTTATGGAAATATCTTTAATTAAAACTGCCATAATAACTTCTGATCACTTAAGATGGGCGGCAAATGGTTTAGGAAATCACAAACTTAATCAAGTAAGAAAGCAATAGTAAAATGATAGAAATTACTGGAAAAAAGTTCATATTGATCTTATATACAGATGTTTTCTAAGAGAATTGTGAGTTTTATTGATCTGATGGTCAGATGCAGATGATTCATGTAAATACCAATGGCATGAGTATGATTTTATAAATGGGAATTCATGATATCAAGACTGGAAATGTATGGCGTAGTAGTCATAATGGCAATGTGAAAGCTATTTTGGAAATTCATTTTCATGAAATTTATTGATTATGCTATCAAGGATGTAAGCACATACTTTGAAGAGACTGAAGTCTGATATACCGCATTTTCAGTAATGTGTTGTGTGAGGATACATGCTGCTTTACTGCGGGATTTCTGAAAGTGGCAGAGGAAGGATTCAAGTCTGTTAGTAATGGCATTAGATGACAGTGTAATGTTCAGAGCTTGCAGTGCTACTCTGAATTTGTTGATGATGCTGAACAGGTTAGTACAGCACAACATAAATTGACTGAATTATATAGTGGTGTGTCACCATACATGTTTTCATACTCAGATTTTTGATTTATTTGTGATGTAAGCAGGCATGCTTTCATTGTTGTGTAGTTTGGCTAATGAGTGGATGAAAAGATTCAGTATATGACTTTGGCATGTTGTTTTAGGTAAATGAATGACACAGCAGCAGGGATTCAGACAGAGAAAGGTCAGCTATAGCCATGAGGAGAACCACAGCCTTATGAAAGCATTTAGGATATATGGCAGATGCCTTTTTGGAAATGGGGGAACCAAAGTAGCTGAGAGGGAAAAGGCTTGGAAATAAGTAATTATGGATATAAATGCTGTTGGTGGAAGGAGCTGCACATTAACACAGCTGAAGAAGATGGCCAATGATATGGTAGGACATGCAAGTGCAAAACCAAGGCAGAAAGTAATTTCCCATAGCAGCACTAGGGAGGGGGGGGGGGTCAAATACTTATTCCTTTAACACCTGCTGAGGGACACCTCCTCTTCATTCATGGGGATGATAAAAGAAACAGATGATGACGGCACTAGCATAATCAGATGTAGTGTGGATACTGGCTGTTACCCATGTCTACAGCATCAACAGACTTCTACTCAGGAAGGATGGTTTAACAACAGTAGCATATCATATTTGCATAGAGAAAATGAATGCTGAAATTTAATGATTACATGTAACACATGACAATTCCTATTAAGAGGTGAACCTTCCACTTTACCACATAATGACAGTGAACAATGTGTGGCTATAAGTGTCATCCACACCTCCTTACACAGTATACATTAGTGTATGCCAGTATCTGAGATGTAATGTATTCTATTAATTCTTTACAGGATCAGCAGCAGAAAAAAATAGTTGTACTATACCAATACCTTTAGAGGATATCAGCATGATGATCATACCGCTCAACCTAGAAACATCAAATATCTGGGCAAACGCCCATGAAAAGTAGATACAACTGGCCACAAATCAGGGTGCTAATTAACATAAAAATTTGCATATATGATTGCTTAGCCACACTCACTCAAATGGGATTGTGGGATACTAATGTGAACATTGAAGTCATTAAATAATAATAACTAGCAGACATACATTTGAATTTCAGGCTTCATATCCCTCAGAAAATACATATTATTGCAAAACCTGTTATTCTAGCAACTACCTGAGTTTACAGTATGTATTATTTTTTTATGAAATACACTTAACGACCAACCACAGATCAGGGATTCATATTAAAAATGGTTATAGTGGAAAGATTTCTTTACAGAACTCGAAGATCAGTGTGAAGTGGAAAACTCTTGAAGTCTAGCCGTTACAGCCCCTGACTGAATCCCTCAGTTTATGCATAGAAATTGCTGTCAGAATCATTAAACCAACAGATATTAACCTAGCCTTTCCAACATATCCTGAATTACTTAATAGAGTTTGCACAGACCAAACTTTCACCCAAGTTTATGCATTTTTTTCCAATGGCTATAAAAAGGGAAGAAAGACTGCATTAGCATTGGTCTCATCTTTTTAACAACACCAGGAACTAGGTAGAACAAAGCACTCCAGTTGATAATCCATTGCTTGATGTTTTGAAGATGGAAAATTGAGAGCCATGGACAGGTTGTAACATCATCCAAGTGTAAACCCTGGAGTCATAGTGGAAGCCAAAGGTATACAAACACAAATTGTTCCTAATTCCAGATCGGGACCCTTATCTCTCCAGAGTTTTGCCTCTGTCCCTGATTTGAGAGCTAGAACAACTACAAATCCACATTATACTTAATTTACAGTATGACAACATGACACCATACAAATTAGATTAATTAATATCTTTTGCACTCTATAATTTTATAGAAACTTGGCTTTTGTGATTTGTTATAACCTTCATGACAGCACCACTAGTCAAAGTAATTCAGGAATAAAACAAAAATCTCTCTCTGCAGCTCAAAAAGTGCATGCTCATGATGCCATGCATACTTTGAAAGTTCATAGATTACAATGTTTTAACCAAAATAATGTCTTCGCCACAATTGTATTACAAACACATTTGTCTTGTGAATGCTAACATAGTGATTCAGGATTATATTTAGAGTTGGCCCCCACTAAACAAACACCATATAATGATACAACGCACATAAGGCTATCCTCAGTAAAGCCATTTCGAAACTGCCCTCCTTCCACTGCCTGTAGGATGGAGGCAGAAACTTTTATCTCCTCTGTTTCATGGTAGTAGTTAAATAAAATGAACTACTATAGTTGAATAAATCTCTTTATTTTTTATATAATGTCCAACATCTTTATCGGCAAGCGTAACAGTGAGACAAAGGATCGAGGACAGGACATGGAAGACAACACAAAAGAAGGAAAATGTAAACAAAGGGAAGGAAGCACTTTGGCATGCAGACATGTATCTAAATTATACTTATTAAATAAGTGCCTTTTAAAATATGTGTCCAACAAATACATTTTCATATTCTATAAAAGCACATCTGAAATCATTGCTCATTGTTTTAAAATACAAAGTTTAAAAAATGGACAGTAAATTAAAACAAGAGAAGATGCGATATGTGGAAGATCCCTTAAAGAATGGTATTATATGTGTACTATACTATTTGAAGTTTGAACTGGCATCTCACCTTAACTATTGATGATCTAACAGCGTATCCTAAAAGAAGAGATACAATCCTGGTTAGACAGTCCCTGTGGGACAAGACTAACAGATGCAACATTGCACTAATTTGAAAAGCCCTGGCTAACTCTTTTAAATGCCTCAGAAGTTGCTCGCTTCTTCTCTGGAAAGTGATCATACAGGAGAACAAGGTGCCAGTCATGGAGGTAGTTCAAAATCTACCTGAAGAGAAAACACCCTGATCAATGAAAAAGTGGCCACACTTATCTCGGGGCAAGTTCTTCAGGCTAGACCTGGAAAACATGCCATGCAAAGTGCTGTCCTGTTCAGATGTGTAAATTTTAAATGAAAAGAAAATGATACAAGACAAACAGCTGAGCAAGAGTCATCACAGAAGAAAATAACTACTGACTACCGGTAGTAGCCACAATGTCACATCATCCCCCAAAATGGTTTGAATTTGAAACTCCCACCCCAGTTGCCAAGTCTGACTGGCAGTCAGGCACTGCCTTATGAAGCTGATGTCATCATATACACCCTTTGTGGGATACGCTGGCTATGAGTGGTGATGTCAGTCATAAGTTTAAAGTTGTTAAATAAATAGTAAAATCAGGAATTAAAGAAACCACTCAGGAATTCGTGGCACCCCATTATTTTGCCTTCAAAAACCAATATATACTGAGGAATTTGGTATGGTTGAGAGGTATGCTCATGATGGTGATGAGAACATAATTATGTGATGAGGCAGCCTGAGGAAAGTGGCCAGCAGTCACATAGTTCAATGGCAGGATTTCACACCTCAACATGTTGGATCACAAAGTCAAGTACTTGGTGACATCATACAACAGGCTGTACAGGGAAAAAAACCCAAGCACCTCTAGAGCAGTATCTCCACACCCACAGAAACAGCTTCCAAATGATGGCAGAAATTCATAGGTAACAGTGTCAAGTGAAAATTTTACAAAGGGGTACATGCTGCAAGTATATGTCACAGCCACCTCAGGAAACATGAAGCATTGGGAAATGTTCTGTGACATTGTTAGGGCTCAGTGCACTGCCACAGAGAGTATGCTAGAGATGGTGAGAGTACTCCAGGGTATATGTGAAGATTTCCAGCACTACATGGAAATTGCTTAGAGTAGGGATAATGCCATGACCACATTTTTCCATAGTGTGGTGGCAAGCCAAGTATCCACATTCATCTCAAGTTGTACACTAGTGAGGACTTACTAGTCTTAAATAGGAGTCACTTTTGGAAGGGGAAGAGGATGTGGCAATGTATATATATATGTGGGGGCATATCAAGTTGCAGTACAAGTGCTTCTGAAGATGGTTGTGGAAATAGTGGGGGGGAGAACAAATGCAACAGAATTCATGCAGGTCACATCAGCATTCATCCATGTGTAGCAGAACCTCTCATTCAAGGTCTCAGTGCTACAGCATTTTGAAATCAGTGTTGCTTGTATCATCTGCATCAAATAAGTCACAAAAGTCAGCATTGAGCACACATGACAATCCTTCCTTAAGATCACATGCACCTTCACCTACCCCATGTTTAGGAGATGCCATGTATGATACATTTGACTTTGACCTACTGTGATTCAGGCTACACATTTCAGATACTTAAAATCTAACTTCTACACAGAGAAGTCAGTGTTTAACTTGAATGACAGGGACTTATTAAGAATAAAAATATAGCAGAACTGCAACCCAGTATTAAGACATTTTGCATGTACATGCATTTCCTTACAATAATGGTGGTTCTTACAATTAAATGAAATATCTGGAATGAAAGCTGTACATAATATTCACATTACACTGATTTACACCATTAATGGCCTATCCATTATCATGAGTTTCATTTCCACAATGTTACAGCTGAAATTTACCCAGGACATAAAACAAATATTATACACTATTAAGATTAAGAGAAGCAGCACTTAAACATTAAAAAAAAGCTTACGTGAGCTGCCACTTTACCCTTAACACTGCAGAAATGATGATTTGTGTCACTTAGGACACTACTTGTTATGTCTATGTATGAGAAAATGAAATAATCTGATGTGCAGTACTTTATGAAAGAGTTGTGAATCATTTTGAAAAGTAATACTCAAAACAAAGGAAACAGTGCATAATACAAAACAGCATGTGACACATTTTCTATTCATGTGCAGGGTATTAATTCATGTTAAATACAGAAATAACACTTTTTGTTAAACATGCTACTTTAGGAGATCCGAGTATATGCATACCACGTAAGCAGAATTTAGTGTGCAAAACAATTAAAATGTAATTTTTCTTTATATGATGTCTTGTGCCATCACTGAACAGGTGTCAGTGAGCATCCAGACACAAGTTTTATAAACAATAATATGAGTACCTGTTCTGAAATAAAGAAAATATTTAATAATATGAGTTAATATCTGATTAATAGTGATAGTAGACTGCACACTACACAACATAGCCCACACATATCACTGCATGCATCAGTTATACCCTGTGTTTTTTTCAAGAAAGGAAACACCAACCTGGATTTCATGGTCCATAGTTCAAGTCTAGATGCTGCCTCTTTACCTGCACAGCTGTGTACCATGCATAAGCATGCTGCATGGGGGTCACGTACTACTGCTGCTGGCTGGCCATGATTAGTCATAGTAGAACTGGATATGGGAGATGCACTTACAGCATGGGTCATTTTACCACCAGACCAGCACATGATCTTGTGCAGAATGCAGCACACAGTAAATATCCTGCATGCAGTAGCTGGGTCATACTGAATGGCTCCCCATACTTATCCAGGCATCTGAATTTTCTTTTCAACCTGCCAAACACTATCTCAATGATAATACAAGCCAGTGACAGGGCTGTATTAAAATTATCTTCTGCAGCTTTGCTTATATTTTTCCAGCATTACCTGAGGAAAAAAGAGAGAGAGAGAAAAGAGAAAATCAAAGAAAAAAAAAATTCATTTTACCATGAATAACAACTTAAAATGTAAAAAAAAATAAATGTTTAAAAATACCAACACAAATTGACAATTACAGACCTACCATACAGGAAGAGGTAGTGTGCCACAGAGTGCATATGTGTGCCACATATATGAATCATGCAGACATCTGACATTGGTCCTAGACACATCACATATTACCTGACAGATGGTGGAATGGCAACTCTACTTAATGAGGTACCACTCCTCTTGTGGACCAGAGGGGAACCTAATTGCAACATGGGAGTAATCTATCACACTGGACTTCAAGTGAAAGCACTCTACTTATAGTCCCTGCATGAGTCTAGCAGTTCGGTCCTTAGGTGACACCAAAAAATTGATGTACTGATCCACATGGGTTAAGAGTACATCCAAGAACTGCTGAGAGATTATAGCTGTATCACATGGATAGAAAGATATACCATCCCCTACATGTACCAGAATGGCGGAGCCATACATGTTACCACTTTGGGAGCCATACATGCTCACCAAGATTTCTGCAATATTACTGTCCAGAACCTGTCACTTATCTTATCAAAATCTGAATATCAAAAATAGGATGAGTTCTTCTCTCTTGTCTCTCTTTGTTTTGGAGTGCCAAGTAGCTTTGGTGACAGCGAGAAAGCAGACAAGGCTAGAAAATAGCAATAGCAATGAAATAGCATAGCATCTTCACCAAAAAGCAGAGAAAACCAAAACCAAAGGCAGAAAAACTAATCAGAATAGCACCTTTTATAATCTCAAATTATGAATATGAGACATCAGGATGATTTAGACTATGACGTCGTTATGATGGATTTTTAGGTTCGGAGGGATTTTTACATTTTTATTTGCTAGGTTCATAGATAAGTACTAGGCCATTTTAAGCCTATCCATATTCTCTTTTGGTGCTTAAATTTACCTATCCCATTTGGTGTTAGATTGACCTTACCCATCCCATGGTCAATAGTTATATATTACCCTAATCAGAATAAATGTAATCATACCACTGATTAATTTGAGGTGTCCTGTGCATGGGAAAAGCATTTAGAAGCTGCCTCTGTAGCACAGGGGACAGTCCTAGTATACATTTTCTATTTCTCATCCATAGATACAAGTTGCTGTTAAATATGGACTGGAATGTGCTTTGTTTATTTAGATGGGGACTCTATTCCAGAGAATACTGGTATCCACTGCAAGAAAAGTCTGTCCCTCCAAAGTTACAAGAAGCACTATAGTTCACCACACGACTCTTCCAGATAAATAAATGCTGTTTATTCCATAAAAAATGAACCCAATACATAAAACACTAAGCGCTTTCACCCAGTTTCATGTTCGTTTCTATTGGATTTACTGTCCCTCCAAAGTGTTCTGTTGATGTTGCAGTGCAGGTTTGGATCCTTAGACTCATTATTTCTGATGTAATTTGGCTTGCTAGCATGCAGTAAATTCATCAGTATTGGCTGAGAGAATGCTTTGTATGCTAAACACAGATCCCCTTTAAGCAGTCTGTAGAATATTGAGTACGACAGGGCTTTGACTCATCCCACATAGAACATATTTTTAAGGCCTTGTATCCTTTGAGTAAGGTAGCTCTGTGAGCATCCCAGTTGATGCATGTGCCTGGACAAATACATGTCAAAGGAGGCATTATATTCAATGGCTGGCCTAATGATGGCTGAGTAAAGGGTGACAATGATATCCCTAGATCTATGCACAATCCCTTTGTTTATAAGCTGTGCAATGGAGAAAGGCTTTCTTATGATAATGGAGATATGTTGGTTGAAAGTTAGCTCACTGTCCACATAAGCTCCTTGATCCTGAACAACTGGATCAATTCTTATGGGCATTTTGTAAATGTGGTACATCCCTGGAGTAGATAACTCCCCAAAGGATATTATAATGCATTTTCCGGCATTTCGTTTCAATCCACAATTTTAGCACCAGTTATTTATTTGGGACAACACTTCCTGCAGGTTGGCTAAGTCATTTGGGGATTCAGTGACTTATAGCTTGCAATCATCTGAAAACTTAGTCAACCAGAGCCCTTTGGTATTGGTTTTTATTGGTTTTTACTTCAGATAAGTAAATGCCAAATAGGAGATGTCCCAGCACAGAACCCTGGGAGACTCCACCGGTGACTGGTCTCTTTGTGGAGGTAACTTCACCTATTTTGATTTCCTCATCCTGTTAGCCATTTGACAATCCAGTGTGTGACACAAAGGTTATTCTCAGTTTATTTAGCTTTTCTAGTATACCTGAGTGGAGAATTGTGCCAAAAGCTTTGGCCAGGTTGAGCTATATGGTGTGTACTATTTTGCCTTCATCCACTGCTTTGGTGTCCTTTTTAAATAAGTCTACCAGACTAAGTAAGCATGACCTGACCTTGATGAACCCAAATTGAGAAAGGTCCAGATATTCTAATCAGTTTTGTAGAACATAGATTTATAGGTAAGTACTAGTTTATCTGCCCTTGAGGGCCATTTTAAGCCTAGCCAGTTTCCCTTTTTGTGCCCAAATTAATCTATCCCATTTGGAAAGAGATTGGTGTTACCCATCAAATGGTTGATAATTATATATTACCCCTAGTGAAAATAACTGGGATCATACCATAGATAATTTGATGGGACCCATGCATGGGATAAAGCATGTAGGAACTGCCTCTGCCCATTAGTAGTACAGGGGGCTGTCCTGGGATAAATTTTCTGCTTCCCATTCATAGATCCCAGTTGTACTTAAAAATGGATAGGGATGAAATTTGTTTTTGTGGCTACAGAGTCTATTCCAGAGCAGCAGTAGCCTATCTAGGATATGCCTGTCCTTCCAACTCATTCTGTTGATGTTGCAGAAGAAGTTTAGATCCCTCTACTGAGTATTTATAATGCCATTTGACTTGCTGATGTGAAGTACTTCCATCAGTATTTGACCAGATGATGCCTTGTATGCTCCACACAGGTTACCTCTTAGTGGTCTGTAGGATAGCAAGTATAGTGACAGGACCTTGAGTCAGTTTATGTATGGCATATTATTTAGGCTTTTTATCCTTTTAGGAAGGTATCTCTGTGAGTGTTCCAGTTGTTGCATGTGTCTGGACAGGTACATGCCAAAAGGGCATCATATTCAATAATTGGCCTAATGAGGGCTCAGGAGAGGGGAAGAATGACATCCGTAGATCTATACGTAATTCTGTTGGTTATAAGCTGTGCAATACAGGAGGACTTTCTTGCAACAGACACGTGTTTGTCAAAAGTTTGGTTATTGTCCACATAATTTCCCAAATCCCAAACAATTGGGTCAGCTCTTAGGGACGTGTTGTTAATGTGGTAGTTACCTGGGATAGGTAATTCCTCAATGGATACAACAATGTATGTTTGGCATTTAGTTTCAGTTCATGATTTTTACACCAGTTATTTATTTGAGCTTCAAAACTTTTAGGAGTTATAAGTTTCAAAGACCATTTTAAAAACTGTCTTAAAGAAAGGATTGATGTGTCTAAAAGGTGTGCTCCGTATTGAGAAGAACCAAGAAAATGTTCAGCTTGCTGGCACATCATTAAAGTGAAAGGAGTTAATATGATGAAATCTGAAAATGCATCACAGACATCTAGAGAAGACTGCAAGTCAGAATGCTGGCAAGAAATGCCACTAGTCCACAGGTGTCGAACTTAAACTAGACACGGGTATATATACTGTAATGTTTGTCTGAAGCTATTACAGAGTGCTATGTTTGGAGATACTTTTGTAGCACTGGGATTAAATAACGGCAAAGAAAAGGTATGTCCATATTGTTAGGAAATTCAGGACACTAAATAAAACAATTGAGTCAAAATCTGCTGACATTTCCCTTTAAAATTAAGATACATAAGATTATATTTCAAATCATGTTATTTAAAGAAGAAAACACCTAATATTCTAGGTCATTTGTCCTGTGAAATGGGAGGAATGGTAAAATGAATTCACACTGTGAAAGCAAGGAGTGCATGTGAACAGGAATAGTCACACAGCCACAGACACATCTTGAATACTATAGAGATTCACAAAATTGGTATCCTGCTTAACTATGTTGATTCATTTAAAGTTTGTTAAGTTTGCTGAGTGAGTATCATAAATAAATAAATGCCTATTGCTATGCCAGGATAAATGCTCCAAGAAAATACCAGTAGGTCTTAGGAAAAAATACAGCAATAAGTAGCGGCTTGGCTGACATTAATAACAATTGAAAGCAACAAGAATCCTACTGTTGTAAAGCAAGACATGGCCTGCATATGCATTTATCTGAAAGAAATCTGAATAAAGTGACTCCAGTTAAAGAATGGGTCAGAATAAAGTCAAATACTAGCTCTAAATTGTGTGCATTTAGTGCATCATTAGGAAGGTACAGATGCTTTGTATTCTTCTGTTACTTCATCAATAACAGAGTTATTGTAAAAATCTTCCACAGGTAGTTGAAGACCAGGAAGTTGGTGTAAGTATAATTGATGATCTATTATGGGAGGATGGTCTCAAAAGTAAAGTTGTGCAGAGTGATTTAACCCTGCATATGAGATCCCAATTTTTGCAGGTGTGCCCCTAATTTTAGTCTTGATTTATAGCGTCACACAATTTTCAGAATTCTCTTCATCATGTTTGATTGTTGGAGACATCTAGTACACCAAAAACCATGCTACTAGTGTCAACAATGATTTAAAGCAAGAAAACACACATCCTACATCCTCCTTTTTCTGAAGAAAAAATAAATGATCTTGTGTGGCAGAATTTTGCAATATAGTTCATTAAATGTATAGATTTTTACATGGTTTATTTGATAATGTTATTATATTTTTCCACCAGTTTTGTCACTATCTGTCTTTTAAACGTGTTTCTGAGTAATATCTCACATTCCTTCTGCAAGTGGGAACATCCATGGGCTTTTTTCTTTTCAAATTTTATGCTTATTATATGTTCATATTTTCAGCTGGATATTTATTCTTTTCAAGGGCCTTTATTCCTATTTTCAATAACTACATGTTTGGACATGTATAATATTGAGTGCGTGCATATTGTAGGTAAGTGTCATTTGGGAGATTAGGGAGAGAGAGTTTGTGACTGTGTGTGTGTGTGTGTGTGTGTGTGTGTGTGTGTGTGTGTGTGTGTGTGTGTGTGTGTGTGTGTGTGTGTGTGTGTGTGTGTGTGTGTGTGTGTGTGTGTCTGTGCATGTGTCTGTGTGTTTATCTGTGTCTTTGTGCATGTAGGTTTTGTAAACATTTTGTGTTTGACGTGTGTAGTAATAGTGTTACAAGAACGGTTTTTCTAAGGATTAAGGATAGAGCAGGGGCAGAAATAGGCTTAGCAGGTGTTAGTAAGGTGGAGCAATATGACATGAGTTAGTGACATAGTTACTGGATCAGAAGAGAACAGTTTGTCCCTCTTTCAGTCTATTACGTCACAGTGTTCAAGGTTCTGTGATCGATGTTTTACAAGTCAGTCTTGCAATTCGTGCTGCCCCTTTCAGATGCACTGTTACACTATGTCTCTTGGGATCTTTGATGTATAATGAATCTGTATGTGAGCAATTGACAGCAACTATATCAGAATAGAGCAAGGAGCAGTATGACTGGTTAGCAGTGAGTGGATGAACTGGGGCAACTGGCACCATATATGTGTGTATGTGTGTTTGTATATATGGATACATGCGTATAAAACTCCCAGCTGCACCCCCCTCCAATGTTTTGGTGGTGTTTCAAATTGTGTTCTGTATTTCCAATGATTCTACTCATCCTCATGCTCTTAAAGTCACTTGGTTTAAGCAGCAAGACAATTTTCTTGAAGTGTTCATGCCACTTGGCATAATTTGCATAGTGATATTTTGAAATATTTTTCATACTTCAGATTTCTGTAGGTCCTGACTAGATCAGATGTTTTTGTTTGTTTCTGCGTAGATCTTTCAGCAGGTAGTGACAAATATTCTCCCTAATTTCATGTCTAGATATTTAGCAATATCAGTTCAAATTTCAGGTATATGTTATGTGGAAAAGCACTTAAGCTGGAAGATTACTACAGCAACATCCAATACTCATCAGCTAGCCCGATGGTGAAGAGGGATAAAGTCCGGTCTATAACCCAGGCAACCCAAATTTGAGTAAAGGCTCAGGAATCTGATGGTACTGTTAAAGAGAATGGTCATGCCAGTCGAAGGGGGATGACATACCAGAAGTTTCTCTGCTAGGGATCTGGTAAAGGCTAGGGCTTAGAAATGCCACTACAATGAGGAAAGTAGGGGGGATAGAGGAGGGATGGTTACTCCTGTAGACTGAGGGTGAGATTAGGATATTGTGGGTAGAAACTATGGGATGAAAAACATCATAAGCTGCAGTATGAAGGTCCCTGTCTTCCCTGTCTCACTCCATCTGACTGGAAAAATCTCCAACCCCATTAGCTACTTTTTTCTTATTCAAAGTCTGATGATCTCCAAGCTCATATAATATGCTAAGATGAAACAAATTATGGGTGCAGGGTAGATTGGGAAAAAAAACATTGAGCACTTCATTCAACAATAAGTCTGCTAGCCTCTTTATTCTGTCATTGCTGCCATATCTCAGTTACTACAATATTCAACTATGTCACTGGGAGCATACCATGAAATAATGTTAATATGCATATAAACAAGCTTTTCCACCTGTCCCAAGGCAAATAAATTTTGAGCTTCATTACATTTTTTCTTGGCAGTTTTTACCCCACAGTCTAGCTATAAATGACTACAATTAGAACTGGGCGAATGGTGCAGCAGTTAGCATTGCTGTCTCACAGCAAGACATTCTTTGGTTCGATTCTCAGCTGGAATGCCTTCTGTGCGGAGTCTACATGTCCTCCCCGTGGTCGGTTGAATTTCAAAGACACACAGGTAGGTGTGTGTGTGCCTTCTGTGAAGGATGGGCATCGAGCTGGCAACTTGGCACTGTAAAACTCCACTGCCAATCATGAGCAGACCGGTGATCTGCTGTGGTGACCCCTAACTGGGATAAGCAGAAAGACAACAACAGAACTGGAGAAAGAGATATATGTATGTCGCCCAAATATGCACCAAAGTCTGAAAGATTTAGAATCTTTGCTTGGAAATGTTTAAATAAGTATTTTTATACTAGAAGTGGACTCCAAAGAATTTTTCCTCAGGTAGATAGAAAATGTTAGAGGTATGATTGGGAAGAAAGAGGTAACTGGGAGCATATAAAGAGTTGGCAGACTTTAAAAATTCCCTGCAGACTACTCTATCAGAAATACTGGGTGGGCAAATTGGTATAACTAAGAAAATTATTTTTTGAGCTGTGATGCAGAATCGGAATTGCCTAGACATTATAAGGCACTGCTGAGTCTAATTGTGCTGGCTGCCAAAAAAGCAATTACTAGAAAATGGAAATCAAAGGCTAAACCAGCTGTACTAGAAGCAGTGAATACAGTAATAGACATAAAACAACTGGAAATGGGATCTTTCAAAAAGGGTAGGAGCAAATTAAATTGAAAAAGAAATGGAAATTGTGGGAACAATATATGCATAGGAAGAATGAGGTTTAAAAGAAGGTCGGATTTGAATGAGCTATATAATGTTTGACTGACAGTGACTGGATTTATTATAAGTGATGTATAATGATCACAACTAAAATTATGCCAATATGGCAGCTTTATTTGTATAACTTGAGCACAAATCCAGGCCATCTTTTTTTTGAGAAGGTTCCCCTGCACACTAGTGGCAGGAGTGTACAGTTAGAACTTGTCTGATCGAAGACTGCTTGAACGAGGCTCGGTTTTTAGCTTTTTATTGGTTAATTTGTTTAAATCAGTTTGCTCATTTGTTACTGTTATATATAAAAAAAAATACACTTTATGATTCTCCACGTAGCTAGGGTTAAACTATTCCTGATGCCATAAAGTCTGCTCTTCAAATTTTCCCCTTAGAACTAGGCAGTTTTTTTGTTTTAGCACTCAAATCTGTTTCTTTGAGATCAGCACTTTTTCAGAACTCGTAAGCACTAAATAAGCTACAAATTACTACAGTACTCAACTTTCCTCACTTGTCTAGATTTTTTAGTACTTAATAAATAAGCACCTATCCAGGCATGTCTAAGGGTCAGCTCCCAGTGTTTTCTCCTGTCTACCTGATGAATCTGGGCATCTTGGGGCAATGCAGCAATTGCCTCATGTGCACAGACAACCCTCTCCTCCTACCACCCAACACTACAACCTGTGATTGATGCACTTATATAGCCAAACTGGAAGCAAAGCTCTCTTCACCCAAGACTGGACAAGACAGTCAAGAGGAGAAGGTGAACACTTGCACCACACCACACTCATCACATAGTCCTTCAAAACCTACACCAACAAAACAGACGCATAGCAACACAAAACACACACCTACATTCACGGAGGCTCTCAATAAAAATCTGCTCAAGCAACAGAGACCTCCAAAGCAGAAACGCATGCAACCTCCACCCCCAACACAACCCAAATGACACATAGCCCCCAAGCTCAGTGTGCCACTCAACCACAGCCCATAAGGCATAACAACATACCAAACACTCTAGTCATAGGTGACTCTATAGTAAGGCACACTGATGTTCAACTCACCAGGCTAAACAAGGAGAAAGTTACTGTCAGCTCCCTGTTGGGTGCCAGGATCTGCCACATAATGCACGCACTCAGGTCACTCCACAACAAGTACAAATATGACTCCGTCATTGTCCATGTTGGTGTGAATGACCTGAGATGTACCTCCCTGGACTACATCAAAAGAGACATGGAGGAGCTCTCTGACCTTGTAGCCCAGGCGGGTATGACCCAAGCCCTGAGTAGCATCCTGCCATCACCCAGAATGATACCACAGTACAAGGACAAAATAATTGACTTCAACAATTGGCTAAGCTTCTGGTGTCATTCTAATGGGATCCAGTATCTGTCTGCCTGGGATGACATGACTGACAGACCATGGTGCTTTGCCAGAGATGGCCTGCACCTGTCGCCCTTGGGATTCTGGATACTGGCTAAGGATCTTGCCACCCCTGTAGTGCCTTTTTTAGGCAAGGGTCAAATGACATATTTACCACTGTAACAGCGACAAGCAAGCAAAATCTGAGGGTAATGCTACTCAATGCTAGAAGTCTAAACCTCAAAATGCATTCACTAGAGGAACTCCTTAAAATGGAGAACATCAATATTTGTGCAGTGACAGAGACCTGGTTCAAGGCTTCAGAGAGCACCCCTGCATTATCAGGCTATAATTCATACCACACCTTTTGGCCACCTAACCTGGACCGAAACACTAAAGGTGGCGGCATGTCCATATTCATTAAGGATATCCACATGTCCAGGTCTGTTGCTCAGCATAATGCATCCAAGATTATCCAAGTACAACTAACTCTGGGCAAGATGACAATCCAAATTGTAACTTGCTACAGATCCCCCACCATGCCCCAGGATTCCCACTCCTCATTTCTTGATATATTGGAAAATATTAGGGTACAACCCAACCCCCTAATAATGGGTGATTTCAACTACCCCACTATTAACTGGGAAAACTACTCATGTACCAACTATTTTGCTCAACGTTTTCTGGAATTCATAAATCCAATGCCTTGGATCAACTTATCCACACCCCCACCAGGGGCAGCAATATCATAGACCTGGTCATTACCAACATGGGCGACTGGTGTTCCACACCAAAGGTCAATTCCTCATTAGCAGATCCAACCACAAGCTAATCAGCCTTGATATCCACATCCCGCCCTCACCCCACATTAGAGAAACCACCGCAAAAAATTTCTCCAAAGCCAACTTCATGCTTCTTAAGGCAGAAGTGGCAAACTTCACAACACCCATGCAGATGGACAGTAGAGGTACAACTGCTGAATCCTACACAAATGCACTTTATAAGCACTTACATGAGTGCATGGCTCATGCTATCCTTAACAGAACCAAGATGCTATCCTCCAAAAAAAGGAAGTCAGTCTGGTGGTCCCCTGCCATAAACAAACTCTACAACAAAAGAAAGAAACTGTTGCAAAAAAAGAGTAAAAATCCCATGACTGGAAGAACTCCCTGGTCAGCTAGTTATGAAAACAAAATCCCCACTGATTCTAAAGACAACCACAAAGCATTCTATAGCTATGTCAAGAATCTCAATGGCAACACTCAGGTCTGCTCTGAGTTACAGAACAATGGCACTAAATATACAGAACCAACTGATATTGCCAACATTCTGGCACATAGGTTTAGTGCTAACTTTACCTCCCCCCACCCCCTAAAAGGCCCATCTCTATACCAGAAGAATGCAAAGTTCCTGTAATCACGGCTGGACAAGTAATAAAACACACTCTCCAAAGCCAAGAACACAGCATCTATAGGACGTGACTACATCCTAGGCCGCATTCTACATGAACTACAGAATGAACTGGCACCCCACTTAAGTACCATATTCAATTATAGCCTCACCTCAGGCTTTGTGCCCACTAAATGGTGCACAGCAACCGTTATCCCACTCCACAAAGGGGGAGCCACCACAGACCCCGGAAACTACCGCCCCATTAACCTAACAAGCCTGGTCTGCAAGGCCATGGAACGTATCATCATGGAACATATAAACAAAGACATTGGTAATCTCCAAACTCTGGGCCCCACCCAGTTTGGGTTTGTAAAAGGCAGATCATGGCTCCTAAATTGGATTGACTTTTTTGAAGAAGTCAACAAAGCTGTAGACGAGGGAAAGTGGTTCACACAGACTATCTAGATCTCACCAAGGCATTTGCCACCGCCCCCCACTCTGGAATTATAGATAAACTCACTCAACTATGTATAAATCCCTATGTCACAAGATGGGTTGCCAACTGGCTCACTGACAGAACCCACACTGTGAAAGTAGCAGACACCAAATCTGACTTCAGACCAGTGACAAGTGGAGTACCACAGGGTTCATTCCTGGGTCCTCTCCTGTTTGGTATCTACTTTACTGAAGTACAGGCTAACACAGAAGGTCTTTGGCTAATGAAGTTCACAAATTACTGCAAAATTGGAGCTATAAATGAAACTCCTAATGATGTGGACATCCTACAAAAGGGCCTCATGTGTGACAGATGCCTGGTGTCAAAGCCATGGCCTCAAGCTCAATGCCAGAAAGTGCATTGTCATCCCTTTGGTAAAAACCCTGTACCCATGAGCTACCACACAGGTGATAGTCTACTTAACACCGAAAGTGTGATAAGAGACCTTGGAACACAGTTGGACAGTAGTCCCTCCTTTGATAATCACATCGCCACAGTAGTCAGGAAATCATTCTACGTGGCACACCTCATCACAAAAGGTTTCTCATCCAGGAAAACAGAGTTCATTGTTCCCCTCTATTCATCACTCATTAGACCCATTATAGAATACAATGCCCCTTTTGGTATGAACATAAACCCCTACGTCATGAGATGGGTTGCCAACTGGCTTACAGACAGAACTCACATGGTAAGAATAGCAAGTTCCAGGTCCGACTGTAACCAGTCACAAGTGGTGTCCCACAAGGCTCGGTCCTGGGACCCCTACTGTTCAGCATATACTTCTCAGAAGTACAGGCAAATACGGGAGGACTATGGCTAACCAAGTTCGCTGATGACTGCAAACTTGGAGCCATAATTGACTCTCCAGCTGACACGGACATCCTCCAAAAGGGCCTTACTGAGACGGACACTTGGTGTTAAAGTTATGGCCTCAAGCTAAATGCCAGAAAATGCATAGTCATCCCATTTGGGAAAAAGAAAACACCTATGAATTACCACATAGCTGGCAGCCCCCTTAATACAGAAGAGGTAATAAGAGATCTGGGGACCCAGGTAGATAGTAATCTCTCCTTTGACAATCATATTGCAAAAGTAGTTAGGAAACCCTTCTATGTGGCCTATCTAATTAATAAAGGGATTGCATCTAGAAATAAAGAGGTTATAGTGCCCCTCTGCTCATCACTCATCAGACCCATCATAGAGTACAATGCTCCATTTGGGATGTACCTCACAATACATGTCCAACAGCTGGAAAGACCACAAAAGTACCTCACCAAGAGGATTACTGGCCTCAAACATATGTCTTATGCAGCCCGACTGAAAAAACTCCTGCTGTACTCAGTGGCATATCGCTTACTCAGAGGTGATCTCTGCCTGACTTACAAAGTCATGTCCAGCTCCGAATTGATGGACATGCTCCACCTAAAGAAATCCAAGTCACTGCGAGCCATGTGCTCTATTGAGCTAAACCTCACCACAACAATATATAGAACATGCTGGAGGGATAGATTCACAGAGACTCCCCATGCTTTGGAACAAAATTCCAAACTACATTAGGCAGAGTCCCTCACTAACACTCTTAAAGAGAAACCTTGATGAGTGGATGGGTAACAGAAAATACACCCCTGGGATCATTTCAATGGCTCTGCTTGACAGAGGACCATATAAGTAATCAATGGGGTGGCGAAAGCCAGTACACTCTGGCTAGGCTTATAAATGCCCTCGGGCAGATAGCTTAGTACCTACCTATGAACCTATGAACCTCACAAGGCATCTACAACAACTGGAAAGGCTGCAGAAATACCTCACAAAGAGGATTACTGGCCTCAAACAGATGCCCTACGCAGACTGTCTCAAAAAACTCCAGCTTTACTCCGTCGCATATCACCTACTTAGAGGCAATCTCTGCCTAACATTCAAAGCTATGTCAAACCCAGAGCTGTTGAACATGCTCCACTTAAAGAAATCTCAATCCCTCCGAGCTACATGCTCTAGGGACCTAAACCTTGTCACCTCAATAAAAGAACATGCAGGAGGGATAGATTCCTTTCTCAGAGACTTCCCATACTCTGGAACAAACTACCTATCTATATCAAACAAAGCTCCTCATTAGCACTCTTCAAAAAAAATCTTGATGATTGGATAGGAAATAGGAAATTCACCCCGAGGAACACCTCTGTGGCCCTGCTCGACAGGGGCACAGGAAAATAATTTTCTTGGGTGACGAAATCCAGGGTACCTTTTTGGCTAGGCTTGTAAAGGCCCTACCTATAAACCTACCTATGAACCTATGAACCTATGGTTTGTTTTCATTTATATAAATATATGATTGCCTATAAGTGATAATTTAGTAAAGATGTTTCTTGTGTAAAAAATTAACTACAATTAGAACTGCCTATAAGGTCCAAAATGATACTTGTAAGCATCTCCCTTGTTTTGTAACTGTAAAACACACTGAGGGAACTCAGAACAATAGTACATGCGCTATTAGTAATTTTAATCTCAAAAATAAAAGGAAGAAAAGATGCATTGAGTGTTAATGCTCCTGAACGCTGGAATGTATTGACAGTAGAAATTGTGTGCATTGTCTGCCATGTTTTAAAACTAGACCAAGAATATGTTTGAAAGAAAAAAAAATATTTATGAGCATCATCTAGCTCACGTATGTATCCCTTTCCCTCTTAGACCTCTGCTATGTCACTACACCATGACTGCAAATATATGGGATGCCAAGTCATTGTGTGTTTTATAACATCATTGTCAATAAATTTAGAACCCAAACTGGCATGATAACTGTAGCATGTCTACAATTTTATTAGTTAAATTCTAACTGCTGTAACAGCACGTGTGTGTATTTGCATCATTCTTTTCATAGTGATTAGATAGTTGATTCCATGTATTTTACTTTATTTTGCGTATCAATAACTTGGTGAATAAATTGTGGAGTAAACGTCTTAAGTCACATTTTTAAAAAAGGTCAATGATTCAATGGAATTTGACTTATAGACTTGGAATAAATACTACACATAAAAAAGATTGAATACTTAATAAGTTTGGAATGAAAACAGCCTACTCCCAGGTTGTAAAACTCAGGACAATAACTGCACCAGTTACATTTAATAATTTAAATGTAGTCTCACTTCCTTGTACTTCCTGAATAAATTCATCGTCTTACTCAAAGTCTCCTGTACCTTCATCACACTCCCCAAACCACTTTCTCCATCCCTATTCTGAATCACAGTTCTTTTAAAAAATAAGCACTAAAGACAATGAAACTCAGCCTAGCTAAACATCTTAGTACTGATTCACCAAATTCCCCAACAACCAGAATACTTTGTTCATTCATCTTTGAAAATATTTGCTCACCATGCCCTTCAGCTGCGCCTATAAAAATCACCATACCAAACATTTAAAATTAACCCTAATACAAACACTACCTAAACAGCAAAAAACAGAAAATCATTCCTATTTTATCCAATTGTACTACTTCCCACCCTAAGGAAAATTTTTGAAAAAAAATCATTCAAACTCAATTGTCATCATATATGAAACAATACCACCATCTTCCCCCAAACCAACATAGGTTCTGGAATGTTCAGAGTACAATGACCACCTTATGGATCCCCATCAATGAGATTCTGGTTGTTATGAACAAAGGCAATGATGTGAATGGACATACATGGTGTTACACTACAAGAAATATCACCCCAGCATGGGTTCTAAATTTCTTCGCAATGGCATTTTGAAGCAGTTATCTTATGCACAATAATTAAAGTAACAGATACACACCTTTTCTGAAATAAATGTGTGTGTGTGTGTGTGTGTGTGTGTGTGTGTGTGTGTGTGTGTGTGTGTGTGTGTGTGTGTGTGTGTGTGTGTGTGTTGCACTTACAGAAGCTGAATTTTCAAAGCAGCATTCAGTTCAAAAATTGCCTGCTGTTTATTTATTTGTTTGGTTATTTGTTTCTTTATTTATGGCTAGGGTTTGCTTACAATGTCAGATGGATCTTAATGGAGGATTAAGCTATTGAATGTGGACGTTTTTTAATTAATCAGTTTGTAAAAAATATGGTGATGGTAAGCACAAGCCCATTCAATTGTTTTGAATTATTACTATAATCTTTGTTTGATCATGGGTGGTCTTGCCCAAAATGAAGCCACAATGTTTAATATAGTGTACTGGGACATTTCAGAATTAGTAACATTAGGAAAAATCAGCTGAATATTTCCTGATTATGACTCTAGATGGGTTACAAAGCCCAGTGTGTCCTGAGTAAAATATTAATGCATATCAAAAAGCAAACCTCATGTTTGCCGATGCTGAAGGAGACTCACATGTCTTAATTTCAGTAACATACCCCCAGCAGGGGCACCAATATCCTAGACCTGGTCATTACCAACACGGGTGATCGATGCTCCACACCAGAGGTCAGCTCCTCGTTGGTCAAATCCGGCCATCAGCTAATCACCCTAGACATCCACATCCCGCCCCACCCCCCATTAAGGTAACCACCATAAAAAACTTCTCCAAAGCCAATTTCATGCTTCTCAAGACAGAAGTGGCAACCTTCACAACACCCGTGCAGATGGAAAGTAGAAGTACGACTGCTGAATCTAACACCAATGCACTGTATGAACACATACACGAGTGCATGGATCGTGCCATCCCAAATAGAACCAAGTTGCTCTCCTCAAAAAAAAGGAAGCCAATCTGGTCGTCCCCTGCCATAAACAAACTCTACAACACAAGAAAAAAACTGTTGCAAAAAAGAGTAAAATCTCAAGAGTGGAAAAACTCCCTTATCAGCCTCAGTAAGAAGCTGAGATCCTCCAAAGCTAGTTAAGAAAACAAAATTGCCACAGATTCTAAAGACAACCACAAGGCATTCTATAGTTATGTCAAGAATCTCAATGGCAATACTCAGACCTGCTCTGAGTTACAGCACAATGGCACTAAATATACAGAACCAGCTGATATTGCCAGTAACCTGGCAGATAGGTTCAGTGCTAACTTCACCCCCCCTCTCAACCCCTAAAGGCCCCATCTCAATACCGGAAGAATACCAAGTCCCGGTAATCACGGCCACACAGGTAAAAACAAAGCCAAGAATATAGACCAGACAACATCCCGGGCTGTGTTCTGCATAAACTACAAAACAAACTGGCACCCCACTTAAGTACCATGTTCAGTCATAGCCTCACTTCAGGCTTTGTGCCTACTGAATGGTGCACAGCTACGATTATCCCACTCCACAAGGGGGGAGCCAACACAGACCCCGGGAAATACCTTCCCATTAGCCTGATGAGCCTGATCTGCAAGGCCATGGAACATGTCATCATGGAACTTATAAACAAAGACATAGGTGATCTTCAAACTCTGACCCCACCCAGTTTGAATTCATGAAAGACAGATCATGTCTCCTAAATCTGATTGACAGAGCCCTGGACGAGTGTAAGGTGGTTCACACAGCGTATCTAGACCTCACCAAGGCATTCAACATCATTCTCCACTCTGGAATAATTGATAAACTTACTAAACTGGGCATTAATCCCTATGTCATGTGATGTGTTGCCAACTGGCTCACTGACAGAACCCACACCATGAAAGTAGCTGAATCCAAATCCGACTCCAGACCAGTAACAAGTGGAGTATCACAGGGTTCAGTCCTGGGTCCATTCCTGTTTGGCATCTACTTCTCTGAAGTTCAGGCCAACACAGAGGGTCTATGGCTAACAAAGTTCGCAAATGACTGCAAACTGGGAGCCATTATTGAATCCCCAGATGATGTGGACATTCTACAAAAGGGTCTCAATGAAAAAGATGCCTGGTGTGAAAGCCATGGCCTCAAGCTCAATGCCAAAAAATGCATAGTCATCCCCTTTGAGAAAAATCCATAGACGGTAGTCCACTTAACACCAAAAGTGTGATAAGAGACCTAGGGATGCAGGTGGACAGTGATCTCCTTTGATAACCACATCACCACAGTGGTCAGGAAATCCTTCTACATAGCACACCTCATCACAATGGGTTTCTCATCCAGAAAAAAGGAGATCATTGTTCCTCTCTACTCATCCCTCATAAGACCTATTATAAAGTACAACACCCCATTTGGTATGTACCTCACAAGACATTTACAAAAACTGGAAAGGTCACAGAAATACGTCTCAAAGAGGATCACTGGCCTCAAACAGATGCCCTATGCAGTCCATTTCAAAAAACTCCAGCTCTATTTCATCGCATATTGCCTACACCAAGGCAATCTCTGCCTAACATACAAAGCCATGTCAAACCCAGAGCTGTTGGACATGCTACACTTAAAGAAATCCCAATCCTTCCAAGCCACCTGCTCCAGGGACCTAAACCTTGTCACCACAATAAACAAAACATGCTGGAGGGATAGGTTCCTGTCCCAGAGACTCCCCATACTCTGGAACAGACTGCCTATACATGTCAAGCAGAGCACCTCATTAGCCCTCTTTAAGAAAAATCTTGACGATTGGATGGGAAATAGGAAATTCACCCCCAGGGATCTCTTCTGTGTCTCTGCTCAACAGAGGCACAGGAAAATAATTTTTTGGGTGGCGAAGGCCAGGGAATCTTTATGGCTAGGCCTATACAGGCCCTAGGGCTGATAGCCTAGTACCTACTATGAACCTATGAACCTAACTGAAGTTTGGATATCAAAGTGTTCATTCCGGGTCATTGGAATGAAATGAGACTGTAGCTGATTTGTGAGCAGAAACATGACTGTAAAAGGATGACTAGACGGCAGACAGTTTATGGTGGGCAGTATATCTCATCCCACAGAATCTACAAAGACAGGTCAAATTAAACTTATATTAGAGTGTTCTGAATTTCAGGAGGGCACAATAGTATTAACAGGAGATTGTTCATAGGTTCACAGGTTCATAGGTAAGTACTAGGCTATCTGCCCAAAGGTATTTATAAGCCTAGCCAGAATGGTTTGGCTTTCGCCGCCCACTTAGATTAGTACCCTGTGCCTCTGTCTAGCAGAGCCACTGAAGTGATCCCCGGGGTAAACTTCCTGTTTCCCATCCACTTGCCAAGGTTTCTCTTGAAGAGTGTTATTGAGGAGCGCTGCCTAATGTAAATTGGAATCTTGTTCCAGAGCATGGGAAGTCTCTAGAACAGGAATCTATTCCTCCAGTATGTCCTATTTATTGTTGTGGTGAGGTTTAGATCCCTAAAGCATGTGGCTTGAGGGGATAAGGTTTTCTTTAGGTGGAGCATGTCCATCAATTCTGGGTTGGACATGGCCTTGTATTTCAGGCAGAGGTCATCTCAGAGTAGGCGGTATGCAACCAAGTACAACCGGAGTTTCTTTAGTTGAGCTGCATAGGGCATCTGTATGAGGCCAGTGATCATCTTGGCGAGGTACTTTTGTGGTCTTTCTAGCTATTGCAGGTGTCTTGTAAGGTACATCCCAAATGGAGCATTGTACTCTATGATGGGTCTGATGAGTGATGCATAGAGGGGCACAATGACCTCTTTTGACCTGGATGCAAACCCTTTGTGATTAGGTAGGCCACATAAAAGGATTTTATATCCACTCTGGCAATGTGATTATCAAAGGAGAGATTACTATCTACTTGGGTCCCCAGATCCCTTATTTCATCTGCTGTATTTAGGGGGCTAACACCTATGTGGTAATGTGGGGGTACTTTGCTTTTTCCAAAGGGGATGACTATGCACTTTTTGGCATTTAGCTTGAGGCCATGGTTTTGACACCAGGTATCTGTCTCAGTGAGACCCTTTTGGATGATGTCTGTGTCAGCCAGAGAGTCAGTTATAGCCCCTAGTTTGCAGTTGTCTGCGAACTTGGTCAGCCATAGTCCTCCTGTGCTTGCCTGTACCTCTGAAAAGTATATGCCGAACAGGAGGTGTCCTAGGACTGAGCCCTGGGTAATGCCACTTGTAACCGGTTTAGAGTCAGATCTAGCTCCTGCAACTCTTACCATGTGGGTTCTGTCCGTGAGCCAGTTGGCAACCCATCTCATGACATAGGGGTTTATGTTCAGGCTGGTGAGCTTGCCTATAATACCAGAATGGGGAATGGTGTTGAAGGCCTTTGTGAGGTCTAGGTAGGCTGTGTGGACCACCTTTCCCTCATCTATAGCCTTGGTAACTGTCTCAAAGAAGTCCATTAGGTTTAGGAGGCATGATCTGCCCTTAACAAAGCTGAACTGGGTAGGGTCCAGTGTTTGGAGGTTCCCAATGTCTCTGTTAATGAGATCCATGATGATGCACTCCATAGTCTTGCAGACCAAGCTAGTCAGGCTTATAGGGTGATAGTTCCTGAGGTCTGCTGTGGTTCCACCTTTGTGGAGCGGAATAACCATTGCTGTGTGACACTCTATGGGCATGTAGCCTGTGGAGAGGCTGAGCTTTAGCAGTGTGTTTAGGTGAGGAGTTAGTTCATCTTTGAGCTCATGCAGGATGCAGCCTGGGACACTGTCCGGTTCCATTGATGCTGTGTTTTTGGCTTTGGAGAGGGTTGTTTTAACCTGAGTGTCTGTGATTTCAGGGGCACTACATTCTTCTGGTATGGCTATGGGCCATTTTGGGGGTGAGAGAGGGTGAAGTTTGCATTGAACCTGTCTGACCGGATGTTGACAATATTGGTCGGTTGAGTGTATTTTGTGCCATTCTGCACTATCTCCAAGCAGATCTGGGATTAGCCACTTAGATTTTTGACATAGCTAAAGAATGCCTTGTGGTTATCTTTGGAGTCCTTGTCAATTTTCCTTTCGAAGCTAGCCTTGGATGATTTTATAAGGGATCATAGTTTATTGCTGATACTGATCAGGGATGTCTTCCCCTCTTGGATTTTACTCTTTTCTGTACTAGTTTCCTCCTTCTATTGTATAGCTTGTTTATGGCAGGGGTCCACCAGACTGGTTTCCTTTTCTTGGAGGAGTGAGTCTTTGTTTTGCTTGGGATAGCATGATCAATGCATTCTTGTAGGTGCCTGTAGAGTGCATTAGTAAAGGATTTTTCAGCTTGGGCAATGTTACACTTTTGCATGAGGGATTTGAAACTTTCCACCTCAGTCTTATATAACGTGAAGTTTGCTTTTGAAAAGTTTTTCACGGTGGTTTCTTTGACCAGGGGTGGAGGCTGAATGTGGATATCCAGAGTGATTAGTTTATGGTCAAATTTAACCAGCGAGGGGTTGACCTTTGGTATGGAACACTGGTTGCCCATGTTGGTGATGACCAGGTCCAATATGTTGTCACCTCTGGTGGGGGTGTTGACCAGTTGATCCAGGGCATTGGAGTTTATAAATTCTAGGAAAGGTTGGGCAAGGGAGTTAGTACTTGAGTAGTTCTCCCTGTTAATGTTTGGGTAATTGAAATCACCCAATATCAGGGTGTTTGGTAAGATCTTTATGTTTCCCAGTGTTTCCAAACATGTGGAATGGGGGTCCTGGGACATGGTGGGTGATCTATAGCAATCTATAATTTGAATTGTAGTTCTGCCTGTTGTTAGTTGCATGTGGATTATCTCTGAAGCATCGTACTGTGCCACTAACCTGCAGGTGTGGGTATTCTTGATGCATATGGATACGCCCCTGCCTTTTGTATTTTGGTCTGGGTTTTGTGGTCAAAATGTATGGTATGAGTTGTAGCCTGGTAGTGCTGGGGTGCTCTCTGGAGCCTTAAACCAGGTTTCTGTTATTGCAGATATATTGATTTTCTCCATACTGAGGAGTGCCTCTATTGCATTCATTTTGAGGTTTAGACTTCTGGCATTGAGTAGCATTATCCTCAGTTTTTTGTTACTTGTGCTATTTATGGCGGTAGAATTGTCCTTTGGGCATTGCCTAAAAAAGGCACTATGGGGGTGGCAAGAGCCTTGGCCATTATTCAAAAGCCTAAGGGTGACAGGTGCAAGCCGTCTCTAGTTAAGCAGCGTGGCTTGTTGAGCATGTCATCTCAGGCTGACAGACACTGGATCCCCTTTGAAGGACACCAGAAGCTTAGCCAATTGTTGAAATTGATAATTTTTTTTAATACCGTGGTATCATTCTTGGTGAGGGCAGGATGCTCCTCGGGGACAGGGTCATACTGGCCTGGGGTACGTGATCAGAGAGCTCTTCTATGTCTCTTTTCATGTAGTCCAGGGAGGGGAGGCTCAGGTCATTCACACTAATGTGGACAATGACAGAGTCATATTTGTACTTGTTCTGGAGTGACCTGAGTGCTTGTGTTATGTGGCAGATCCTGGCACCCGACAGGCAGCTAACAGTAACCTTCTCCTTGTTCATCCTAGTGAGTGGGATGTCAGAGTGTGCCTAACTATAGAGTCACCTATTACTAGTGTGTTGGGTATGTTATTTTGCCTTAAGGGCTGTGATTGTGTGGCACACTGGTTTTGTGAAGTATGTGTTTCATGGTTTCTGTTGTGGGGTGGAGGTTGCTTGGATGTCTGCTTTGGAGGTCTCTGTTGCTTTTGCAGATTTTTATTTAGAGCCTCCAAGTATGTTTTTGTGTATTTATGTGTATTTTTTGCCGGTGCTGGTTTCATAGGTCTATGTGAGGCTGGTGGTGTGATGCAAGTAATTCACTTCTCCTCTTGACTGTCTGGTCCAGTCTTGGGTTGAAAGAGCTTAGCCTCCAGTTTGGCTGTATAATTGCATCTCTCGCATGTATTAGTGTTTGGTGGTAGGAGGAGAGGGTTGTCTGTGTACATGAGGTAGTTGTAACATTGCCTCAAAATGCCCAGATTCACCAGTTGGAATGGTAATGTAATAACTTCAGATGTGGATAATCAAATACTGACAAGAGCCATTAGGGTCCACACAAAACAAGCAGATGATCATGTGGTTGGTTTAGTGAAACAGAAAGCTAATACTGGGAACTGGTGTCCTCAGTACATATATTACCCTTTGGTGTATTTGAGGTATTCCAGAAGGGATAGGATATATGTCTCTAGAGATGACTTTAATTTAATACAGTTCATAGAGATGCTGCCAATATCACCACAACCTGTATTTCAGTGATAATAGGGTTAACAATAAACAAATATTAAGGTACTCGGGATTTAGAAACTCTTTACATAAGTCACACTGTTTTCAATGATGGTTGCAAGAAAATTTAAATCAAGACTGGTTTAAAACATTAAGAAAGTCTCTTAGGCATGTTCAGGTCTGACATTCTTTTAAAAATATGTTTCTGTTTTTCTTAAAGAAGTATACCAGAATATTTATGAGACATAACAATTGTGCTGTTCAGGAGTGTCAAGAAAGAGCAAGTCATATGCAAAGACTAAAGCTATGGTCTTGAGGTTTAAATAAAGACATAGGGAAAGGTCAGCTAGAGATAGCTAAAATAATGAAGAAAGAAAGAAAGAAAGAAAGAAAGAAAGAAAGAAAGAAAGAAAGAAAGAAAGAAAGAATGAAATAAAGAAGGAATTTGCTTTTAAGAGGAGGGCCATGCAAAAGGTCTATCTGGGAAAATTTTCAAGAGCACAGAAGGCATTGGATGTATGAAAAAGTGAGCTTAATGTAGAGTTAATTATTTATTTAATCAAAATCCCTGTTTTAGGAAAATTATCAACAGACCTAGATAATATTTTGCCCACATTTTAAGATTCTCATCACAAATACATTTCCGGGGGGTGTGTGGCCAAGATGCCAGTCTGATAGCAGCAGAAATCCATAGCTCTGCTTAGATTTTATTATCCTGTCAGGAAATATACTTTAATTTAAAAAAATATATAACTAAAGCATACTAAAAGATAGATTAACATAAACTTACTTTCTAAAAATGAATACGTAGTTAAGATAATTTTTTAATTTTTCCTGTCAAGAAGTTTTCTGCTGGAGATCTCAACATGAGCAACTCAAAGAACCCACACCAGGAAAGTGCAGTGAAGAAAGAAGTACATCTTATAATAACAAACATCCAAGAACTGTCACTAAAAATGGGCAAATTTGAAAACAAAATGGATATTATCAAACAAGGATGCAATAAACAACTGGAACTTCTAAATGGAATAGTAAAAAAACAATCTGAACAGATTCTTACCTTAGAGGAAACAGTAACTGACCTGGATACTAGAGTGACAGAAAATGAAGATCACAATGAATTTCTTCTGAAACAAAACACCAGACTGATTGAGAAACTGGAAGACCTTGAAAGTAGATAAAGGAGGAATAGCATAAGAATATATGGAATTCCTGAGAAAGAAGAGGGTGGTAACATGATTAAATTTCTCAATAAGTGATTTTCATCAGTACTAAACAGGCCTGAATCCCTCTCTTTTGGAATTTAGAGGGCTCATCGGTCCCTGGCAAATCCAGCTTCGTCTCTGAGTTCATCTAACCCCAGGTCTATAATAGTTAGATTTCTTTCCTCACAAGACAAGGACTTAGTGCTGAAATCAGCTTGGACTAATTCCCTTATCAAGATGGGTGAAAAAGTTATTTGTTTTGACAATGACTATACCTCTACAGTCATATCCAGAAGAAAGGAGTGTGTTCCTCTAATTAAGTCTTTGAAAAAAGCCAATATTAAAGCTCAAATTCTTTTTCCTGCAAGAATAAAAATCACCTTGCCAGAAGGAGTGAAGATCTTTGATTCCCTATAAGAAGCCATAAAAGAAATGGAATGGTCATCCCAGAGTTTGAAGAGACAGCCAACAAAAAATTGATGGTCTGTGATGGAAGGAGCAAACAAAACTAAGAAACTAAAGGACAAATGAATAAATTCCTTATAATTTTAAATGCTATGTTTTATGAATCATAATATATTTGATTCAGGAAAATCTCTATACTGTAAGGTAATGTGAATTATCTTTATTATTAACTTTCTCTTTTCCTTTCTATATCTACTTTTTCTAATTACATATAGTACTAAGTATTTAAATAACATTCTCTCTCTTTCTCTCTCTCTCTCTCGTCTTTCTTCCTATTCCTTTTTGTTACTAATGTTCCTTTTCTCTCTTTCCCCACTATAAGTACTTTACATACTTTCCCCTTTTAAATAACTACAAATGATATGTCTTCTAATTGTTCAATAATAGTATAATTTGACTTAATAGCAAAGTGCATTTTTTTCTAGTGGGTCATTGGTGGGGTAACAATATGTTTCTGATTAGTGTTTCTAACTAGATGTTTTAGACTCTTTGTTTAGACACATATAAACATTAAAAGCCGCAGTGGTGCAGCGGTAGCATTATCACCTCACAGCAAGAGGTTCTCCCATTCGATTCTCGGCTGGAACGCCTTCTGTGTGGAGTCTGCATGTCCTCCCCATGGTCGAGGGGTGTTCAAAAGACATGAATGAATGGGAGTGCCTTCGTTGAAGGTTGGACATCGGGCTGGCACCTCGACACCATAAAAATCGACTGCCAATCATTAGTTGACTGGAGCTCTGCTGTGGCGACCCCTAACTGGGAAAACCTGAAAGAAAAACAACATTAATGGTGCTTTATAGATGGCTAAATATAAGTTATTTATATATATATATATATATATATATATATATATATATATATATATATATATACACACACACACACACACACACATATATATATATATATATATATATATATATATATATATATATATATATATTAGGTTCTTTTTTTTTTCTCTGGTCTGGTTAATTGTTGGGTAAATGATTGAAATGTTATACAATGATTTCTAACTTGAGGCAGCTGTTGTTACTTCCAAATAGCTGTTTTTATTTGAAAGGGTTAATTTTTCATGATGATGTTTTGTGAGGAAACTGGTGGTCTGTGTGACTGTTTTCATTGTGGAGATTCATGACGTGCACTGACAAGGCAGCTTGAGTTTTTGTTTTACTTTTTTTGCTTTCTGTAAACTCTAAAAGCTTCAAGATTTGATTTCCCGCTGAAAATGCTTTTTTCCTCACTAGAGACAACCTCTGCTGTGCATGAGCCTATTTAGATACTTTTTAACAAGTTTATGAAGCTGCAGCTTGAGGAAACAACAGTGATGACATCACTTGACCTTTTGAACTTGTTAAATGACTGTATTTAGAATTTTTTCTCTTGAAATTCTGTTATCCTTCACTTATATACTTTAAATGGTAAATAATTAGTTCTGATTAAAGTGTTTAACTCCTTTGAAAATACCTATGTTCTTTTATAGATGCATACATTCTGCAGATTCAATGACACTTTTACTAAATAAATGACATCAAATGAACTAGGAGCTATATTAGAAAACTCATTATGCATACTAACATCGAACTTCTTACATAACTACACCTTTAGTAACTAAACAGTGGGTTGTGAGGCTTTTTTTGTAATAAGTGTTATATATATATTAAACAGATCCTTATGTGAAAAATGTTAGCTAGATGACTGACCAAATGGTTAAAACATCTGATGTTTCTTGAAAATTCTTAGAAAGATTGACAGTCTTCTTAACCTTCAGCTTCTAATCTTTATACATATTTAGATCTGATGTGTATTTCTGACATATATACTTATCAGAGGTGCTATTATTATATGTGACATATTCATATAGCTTCAGTTGTAATAGACACTCTCATTTTAATGTGTATTTCATGGACTAACATTTCTTTAGTTGCTTTCATATTGCTTTTCTTTTTTGTTTTTATACTATATTCTAAGAAGAGATGGATAGTTTGTGCCTTTTGGTGTTGGAGAGGTGGTGGATGGGTGGTTTAGTTAAGTTTTTAACTAAACCAGAAACTTTATATCTCATGTATGTGTTTGGAAATAGTTTTGGGTTTTTGAAAGTAGTGCTTAAAACATGTTATATATCCATGATAAGTAAGTTTTCAGTATAGTTCAAGTCAGCATGGAAGAAAGATCCTTCAGTAGGTAACACCATTATAGTTAATGGCTTATAAATGTTTATTGTTAAATAGTAATCGTTTGAACAATAATGTCAAAAGAGCTGGTTTGCTTAAATATATCAAGATGCATAAAGCCCAGATCATCTTTTTACAGGAAACCCATCTATTAAAAATAGACCTGCAAAAATACTCATTTAATGGCTGTACCATTCTGGCTGATTCATGTTTTAAGACCAAGAGAAGGGGCACTCTTATTCTATGGAAAAATACTTATACTGTGCCAAGAATTATAGATATTATAGATACAATTTCAGATAAAGATGGGATGCTAAGCATGGTTATTTTGAAAATCAATAGGAAGTATTATACTTTGATTAATATATACTGGATACCAAGACTAAGTACTAAATATGTTGAAAAAATATCTGGACATGATTACTTTAAATGCAAAAGGGGAAATTATAACAACAAGTGATTTTAACTGCCTATTATCAGGCAATGATACTTCTAAAAATGGTAAAATAAAACTAATATCTCAAGCCAAGAAGTTAAATGACTTTACAAACCAGATGAACCTTAAAGATATACATGGTCCAAGAGAACATTATTCCTTATTCTATACTCACTATTCATATTAGTTTGGTACACAAACAAACATCGATAAGGTCTTTGTATCAAATAATATATACTCAAAAATAAGTGAAGTATCTATAATGACTTGTCCACTTTCAGATCATAATGCTATAAACTTTACATTAACAATGCATACAGATGATTTAAGATTTCTACAGAGAATTACTGCTTACATAACTAAGTTAAAAAACTTTAGGGAATGGATAATGAAAGAGATAGACATATTTATTGAAACAAATGATAATAGTGAAGTGACTGATACTATACTATGGGACACCTTTAAAGTTTATATATATGGTAGAATAAAATCCTGGTACTTTAAAAAGGGAGAGAGTGGGAAAAATAACTTTTAGACTTATAATAGACAAGATAAAAATGGATGCAAAACCAAATACAGTAGCACATAATGAAATTACTAAGTTAAATCAAAAATACTTAGAAGTTCGGAATTATAAGGTAGCCATAAACCTGGAAAAATTGAAATTACAATCTTATCCTGTAAATCCTAAATATTTACATAAAATAGCGATAACATCCAAAAAACAAATAATCAAAATCTTATTAATTAGATTTAATATAAAAGTGATGGTCCAGTTAAGAGTACATCTAATGTAATGGGCATATTAGAAGTGTTCAAAAACTACTATAAAGATATAAATAATATTACACTACTTTTGGAGATAGATAATGTAATAAATACTTTTATTCAAGAAAATATAACTACTAAGGTAGCAATGCAACAAAATATCATATTAAATAAACAAATAACACTAACAGAAGTGAAAGAGCAAATAAAAATGTAAAAGCTAATAAAGCTCCAGGACTGGATGGAATAATTCCTGACCTAAGATTTTTCCTGAATATATAATAAAGAAAATGATGATCACCTTTACTATGGTTAAGCAAAAATTTATAACTCCCCTATTGTGGAAATATGCAATTATCTCCCCCATTTTAAAGGTAAGGACCTCAAATCTTGTGATTCATATAGGCCAATTTTGTTACTAAACACTGATTATAAAATTTTCATGACAATATTCGCTAACAGGATAAAGAAAATATTACCTAATCTAATACATAATGATCAGACAGGGTTCATTCTTCATAGAAAAGTGCAAGATAACATTATTAAATTACTATCATTAATAGACATATCATGAAAATACAAAAAAGCTAAGTATGATCAGCCTAGACATAGAAAAGACTTTTGATTCTATTAGTTGGTCTTATTTACAATGAATTCTGATTGGTATTGAATTTTCATCAAATTTTGCCAACTTATTAATGAAAATTTATAGTGGGGCCAAGCTTATATGAAAATCGAATCATGTCTATCCTCACCACTAGAAATCCTCAAGGGAACTAGACAAGGTTGTCCTTTGTCACCATTATTGTTTGCTCTTTCAATGGAATCTTTTGCTACATATATTATTAGAAACAAGCAAAATATAAAAGGTTTTCAAGTTAATAAGGACTATTGTCCTAAGATACAATTATTTGCTGATGAAATTTTGTTAACATTGGGTGATATTGTTGGTTCTTTGCATGATGTTATAAATACCTTAAGCAAGTTTGAAAGAATTTCAGGGATTAAATTTAATCATAATAAATCCAAAACATTACTAATTAACAAAAAGATCAACAAAAACCTTAGAGAGAATAGCCTATTTAATTGGGAGAATGATGTATTAGAATATTTGGGTGTCAGTATAAAGAGTATATGGAAAGAGTCTGATAAACTAAACTACAATAATTTAATAACCACCATTAGTGAACTAATAAAACGATGGAATCAAATGTTCTTTATGATGGAGGATAGGCTCTCTTTAATTAAAATGATAATTTTACCTAGCATTTTGTTTTATTTACATTCATTGATACTACCCTTTCCCAAAAACATATTTAAAAAATTAGAGTCCGTGCTACATACATTTTTATGGTTCCCCTTAAAACCTAGGATTGCATATAAATGGCACATTAGAGCTTGGAACAGTAATAGGATAGCATTCTCTAGCTTAGATCTTTATTTCAAATTAGTTATAATTAATGTAATATTACATTGAATCTCACCTACCTATATATCTGGGTGGAAAATAATACGAGATTCATATAACTGATGTCAGAACTATAGAAAATCAATTTAAGGAACAATACGGAATAAATAGAGTTTATTGTCTTTTACATGAATTTTGTTTATTTAATAAGAAGTTTGATCATTTTTCTTATGGCATTAATCAAATATTTAATAACTTTAAAAATATAATTGATTGTAATTACAACATTAAACAATTCCTATTTCTTATATTCCCTATAGCATACTCCCCTGATTGCCTAGATTCTTCCAACATTAATGCGATGCAAAAATTAAAGGAAAAATAACTTGATATTCTGGCACCAATTTATTGAAAATAAGAGTATTAAACCACTAAATTCTCTTCTATTTAGTTTTAATAATAGTTAAGATGGTTGTTTATACACTCATTACGGCAGTTTATAGAAAACAAAATGAGAGTATCAATCAACCTAGAGACTGAATCTATACCTAGTTAGATCCAGCTTTTTATTAAATGTCTTGAAAAGACAGATGATCAAAAATTAAGTATCTCACCTATCTATAAGATACTAAGAGAAGACACTCTAAAGTTTGACTCAGATTTTTGGAATTACTACATAAAGATTAATGGAGAAGAAATATCTGATGAATCCAAAAAATTGTTATTGAAATCTATGTTTGATGCCTCTTCTTCATTATATTGGAGATTGTATACATGGAAATTTATGAATAGGAGTTTCTGTACTCACATAAAATAAATCTTATACTCAAAAACAGTGAAAGTAAATGTTGGAAATGTGATGAATTACTAGAGGCCATCTGGGTTCACATGTTCATTGAATGTAGAAAAGTTGTTCAATACTGGAAAGACTTCAGATATTTTGTAAAGGGTTTATGGCCTGATAACTGTCATATTTCTAACTCACTAATCCTATTCAGTGTTCCTATACCTAATGTAATACCTTAATCGCAGATTCAGTTACTCTGGCCAATTCTTGAAATTGCCAGAAAAGCTATTACTTTGAACTGCAAAAGTAAACAAGATTTGATGTTTAAAGAATTTATTAATTTAGCAAAAGTTGTTTGTAAAAAAAATACTACAGTTTGTTATAGAACACATAACATTACCCATAAAAAAAATAGCATGACAAAAATTGGAAAACCTTTTGAACAAATACTGATAACTTCTCATGAATAAAATGATTGTTTATCATGGATGAATGTAAATATTGCAAATAGTTTTGTTATTCTTTTATTGTATTTGTTATATGTACATTTATATGTTTATAATGAAAACAATATAAAAATGTATTTGGAAACAAATACATGTCCAAAAGACATCTGAGAAGTTTATAGGTAGCTGGGACTTTCCCAGTCTCCTCCAGTATCAGACAGATACTTTATTATTACTGGTGGAGGTAGAGGAACTGAAGTCACAGTTAACCATAAGTCACAGTTACCCATCTGCTGAAAGTAAAATATTCTAGCCCAGATAACCACATATTGGAATTATTTCAAGGAAAGGACAGTAAATGTTATTGAAGTTATTGGACATGATTAATAAGGTCTTATGGTCATCAGCTTCATGACAGAAAAATGTTATGTCTACACTGCAAACGATCTTGCTTCAGCTTGGACACTTGGATGAGAGAAAGTTCTATCTGGACTGCTAGCGATCTAACTTCAGTTAGCAGCTTGGGTGCTTGTAAGAGCTGGTTAGGGAAGATAGAAGGAGCAGATGTTGCCAGTTCAAACTTACTGGTTGGGAGACAGGTGAGTCTGGCTCTTCACATGGCTAGTAGGAGCATTCAGTGCTCACCTTGTCAAGGTCAAAACCTGCCAATTCTGTACTGCCATAGCATGTTAAAGCCCTAAAAGGCTAAATGGAATATGGCATGGAGAGGCATTCTTCCCCTTAAAAGTCTATGATTGTGGTCTCAAAGGTTTGACTGAAAGGAGAAGGGATACTCCAACAGCATAGGCTACACCTCTGGATCAGCAAGCTGCCCTGCTCCCTACCATCCGACTGTCATCTGGGAATGGTGGCATGATAGGGATTCCCATGCAGGAAAAAATAGATCATAGGATTCTTGTCTGTCCTGGGAAAACCCATATCTCATTCTGCCAGAATGATTGGGCCAACTATATGAAGTTATAATAGTGATTGCACATATCCTGGGAAGGAGAGAGTAAATAAAAGAAAAAGTCTTATTTTCCATTCTATCACTGCCCCCTAGTGTTTGACTTTGAAAAAGGGGAGGTGTCCTTTAAATCCTGGCTCATGTAGATGTACAGTGGATATAAAAAGTGTATACATTCCTGTTAAAATGCCAGTTTTTTCTGATATAAAAAAATGAGACCACAATACATTATTTCAAAACTCTTCCCACCTTTACTGTGACCTATAACCTGTGCAAATTCAATTGAAAAACAAACAAATCTGTTAGGGGAAAAATATAAAAAATATAAAAATATACAATATGCTGGTTGCATAAGTGTGCATACCCTTAAACTAATACTTTGTTGTGTGCGCACACCCTTAAACTAATACTTTGTTGAAGCACCTTTTGAATGATTTACAGCATTCACTCTTCTTGGGTACACACCTGTAATCAATTAAAGAGACTCTGATTAACCCCAAATAAAGTTCAGCTGTCCTAGTAGGATTTTCCTGACATTTACTCAGTTGTCTCCTACAGCAAAAGCATGGTTCACAGAGAGCTTGCAAAGCATCAAAGGGATCTCATTGTTAAAAGGTATCAGTCAGGAGAAGGGTACAAAACAATTCCACAGCATTGGATATGACATGGAACACAGTGAACACAGTCATCAAAAAGTGGAGAAAATATGGGACAACAGTGATGTTGCAAGGAAGTGGATGTACCTCCAAAATTGATGAAAAGACAAGATGAAAACTGGTCAAGGAGGCTGCCAAGTGACCTACAGCAACACTGAAGGAGCTGCAGGAATTTATGGCAAGTATTGGTTGTGTACTACATGTGACAACAATCTCCCATATTCTCCATATGTCTGGACTATGGGGTAGGGTTGCAAGAGGGAAGCCTTTTCTTACAAAGAAAAACATCCAGGCATGGCTAAAATTTGCAAAACAATACATGTGTTATGGTCTGATGAGACCAAGGTTGAACTTTTTGGCCACAATTCCAAAAGGTACATTTGGAGCAAAAACAGCACTTCGCATCACCAAAAGAACACCATCCCCATGATAAAGCATGGTGGTGGCAGTATCATGCTTTGGGATTGCTTTTCTTCAGCTGGAACTGGGGCTTTAGTCAAGGTGGATTATGAACAGTTCCAAATACCAGTCACTTTTGGCCCAAAACCTTCAGGTGTCTGCTAGAAAGTTGAAGATGAAGTGGAATTTCACCTTTCAGCATGACAATGACCCCAAGCATACATCCAAATCAACAAAAGAATGGCTTCACCAGAAGTAAATTTAAGTTTTGGAATGGCCCAGCCAGAGCACAGATCTAAATCCAATAGAAAATTTGTGGGGTGACCTGAAGTGGTCTGTGCACAAGGGATACCATTGCAATCTGACAAATTTGGAGTGTTTTGCAAGGAAGAGTGGGCAAATATTGCCAAGTTAAGATGTGCCATGCTGATAGACTCCTACCGAAGAAGACTGAATGCTGTAATTAAATCAAAAGGTACTTCAACAAAGTATTAGTTTAAGGATGTACACATGCAACCAGCATATTGTACGTTTTATTTTTTATATTTTTCCCCTAACATATTTGTTTGTTTTTCAATTGAATTGTACAGGATATAGGTCACATTAAATGCGGGAAAAGTTTTGAAATTATTTATTGTGGTCTAATTTTTTTATATCACAAAAATCTGACATTTTAACAGGGGTGTGTAAACTTTTTTATCCACTGTATCTCTGTACTAAATCAGGATTGCAGAATTATGCTATTTCTACTCACATCCATGCTGACATGATCTCTCCTAATAGTGATGTATTCAAACTAGTGTAACTCTATTGCATTCAACAAAGTGACTAAAACATTATTGCTGCTATGAGAAGCTAAAAAGTCTGTGGACAATTTAATACGGATCTGCCTGGTCACTGAGAAAGCTTTTGTTTGGAAAAGTTGTGATTATTAATTAATTAATTAATTAATTAATTAATATTGTTATTAAGTTACTTTGCTTCCCTAAATTTTGTTTTACCCATGCATGCAATATATACTGTGGTATCTTAATCCCCATTAAGATATATGTTACCCTGTCAAACGTCATTTGTTTAAGCAGGTTAACTTACTGAGTTGTCTACTCTCCACCCTCTACTTACACTGTACTAAAAGATTTTAGCAAGGGCCATCAGAAAGTCAAATTTGGTAGGGTTCACACAGGAAGGGGTAGAAGTTGCAGTAGCACTATACGCCAATGACTTTTTTGGGTATCAACAAGACCCAGACAAGTATTTAGGGTAGCTTTTTTACAATCCAAGAAATATTTGGTTTGCCTCTTTTGGTATAAAGACCTAGACAATTGCTATAAGTTGTCTTCCATCTCCTAGGTTTTGAGTGCATTTCTCACAATAATGCAGTTACATATTGATTAAATATTAAAGGACTGTAGGAGTCTGCATGCCCTCCCTGCGGTCGAGTGGCGTTCGAAAGACATGTGTGAATGGGCGTGCCTCCGTTGAAGGTTGGGAGTCGGACTGGCACCTTGGCACCATAAAAACTGACTGCCAATCATTAGCAGACCGGAGTTCTGCCATGGCAGCCCCTAACCGGGAAAAGCCGAAAGAAAAATAACAACATTTAGATTCTGCATTAACAGAAAAAAACTAAATGAACAGATAAAATCGGAGGATGCATCCTAATGTTGGTGATTTTTTTTTTTTAATTCACATTTTTTGATTGATTTTATTTTTCTTTGTCTGTTTAAAGCCATTTAACTTGAATTATATTTAGTTATTGTCTGGTTGTTTCTACTGTATGAATGAATTGCTCAGTAAAGTTGGAATTGTTAAAAAAGCTTGCAGTAGAATAGTCAGACTTGCATCAGCTCACAATAGCCACATACATCACTGTCACCCTTTTAATAGCCTTAGCTGGCTTGGATTTATTCAATGCCTATCTGCCAACTCTGCCTTGCTCACAAATTACTCAATCTGTCTATCAATGTTTACATTAACTCCTCCTGAAATCCCTAAAAAAAATCCTAGCAAACTTATACTTCATTTTATTGATATACCAAAAACTGCTAAAAATGTAGTGATTTTTATATTTAGTGTATCTACCAATAAACTCAAGACTGTACTCACTTTTGTCATAAGGAACACACCAACTAGACTCAAATTCAGAACTCTGCTTACTAAATATCTCCAGAGTCTATGGCACTCATATGTGGTATAATATAGATGTTGATACTAATAATGCTAATATAATATTTAGTATGACTGCTGACATGAGATTCACTCCTCATAAAACTTTGTAACCAACTATATTTGTACAGTTAACAGATAATGATCACATTTAGTCTATTCTCTGTCTCATTACCCACGTAGCTTGATTTATCCAGATGAACTGTTATCTGTTACCACTTATGCTGTTCATGGTGCACTGTCATCTGCTCTCTGTCATTACTACATGATAAACCGCAGCTATAGTGATTTACATTGTATCTATGTTGCACAATAATCTGCTATCTATCACAGCTAATACTAACATCTTAACTTCTATTGATTTATACTGTTCAAATTCAGTGTATCATTACTCCAACTTACAGGTTCATAGATTCGTAGGCATGTACTGGTTAGTAATCACTGGGGCACTGTAAGCTTAACCATGCATCCCAAATCACTGCCAAGTTTTATACCCTTAACAGGTGTAAGGCTGGGCTTGGGAGATGAAACATTTACAACCAGGGGTCTGGCAGAGGAACAATTTACAGTCTGTCTGTGTCCATTAGAGACATAGGTGTCAGACCAGGGAAGAACTTCCTATTTTACATGCAACTGTCTAAGTTGCAATTGAATTTGGTTAGAGAGGAGCTCTGTTTCACATGAATGGAGAGCCTATTCCAGACAAAGGTAGTCTCTGGGATACATACCTGTCTCCCCAGCTGGTCTTATTTATATCACAGGCAAGGTTTAAGTCTCCAGAAAGGGTAATTCCTGTGCTGTATGTTTTGCAGATATCCAGGAGGTCCATCAGAGTGGGGTTGACAATGCCTTGTATGCCAGCCATAGATATCCCCTCAATAGCCTGTAGAAGACAGAATACATTGATAGGGCCTTGAGGTGGGTTGCATGAGACATGTTACTTATGCATTATTTTAGTGAGGAACTTATCATTCCTGTAGACATGTGATGGTCAAATGCTAGATTACTGTCCATGTGTGTCCCTAAGTCCATGACTAGTATGCTGTCTTTTAGAGACATGGTGTCAATATGACAGTTACCAGGGTTGGCTGACTTCCCAAAGGATGCTACTGTGCATTTCTTGGCATTAAGATTGAGTTCATGGTCTGACACCAATTATTTGTTTGTGTCAGCCCTTCTTGGAAAACATAGGTATCAGTGGGGGGATTCTGTAACTGTTCATAATTTTCAGTCATCTTCAACTTTTGTCAGCCAAAAGCCCTTGACATTAGCCTTGACTTCCGTGAGGTAGATACCAAAAAGAAACGGTCCTAGGACCAATGCCCAAGAACTCTGCAAGCAACTAGCCTCTTTGTAGAGGTGAACTCCCCAGTTCTAACTTATTGGGTCCTGTCTGGGAAGCAGCTGGCTATACTCTGTGTGACATAAGGGTTATACCTATCCCCTTGAGTTGTCAACAATGGACTAATGTGTGAAAATGTCTTGACCAAGTCAAGGTAGGTAGCGTGAACTATTTTGCCCTCATCCATTGCTTTGGTGACCTTCTCAATGAAGTCCACCTAGCTGAGTAGGCATGACATGCCCTTGACAAAACCAAAATGGGTTGAGTCGAGTGTCTAGATGTTTTTTATGTCATTCCATAATAATTCTTCCATGGGTTTGCATATGTGACTAGTGAGACTCATGGCTCTGTAGTTTCCAGGGCCTGTTAATAGCTCTCCTCTGTGCAGAGGGATGATAGTTGCTGTTCTCCCTTTGTGAAGCACAAAGTCTGTTTGGAGACTATGGTTAAATAACAGTTCTAGAGGGCTTGATAGGTTATGTTTCATGGTATTTAGAAGGCAGCCTGGGATATTTTTGGGGCTCATCAATATAGTGTTCTTGGCCTTAGAGAGAGTATTGAAGACCTGTTCCCTAGTGATAGTAGAGGGAATTATATGTTATGTCATTTCCTAAGGAGAGGCTTGGGGGAAGAGAAGGATAGTATTAGAGCTGAGTTTGTCTGCCAGTAGGTTTGTTATATCTCTGAATTAGTATAGGTAACTCCATTAACAACAAGCTCTGCACACAATTGTGTGTTGTCTTTGACGTTGCTGACATAAGAATACTCGTTGGTTGTTCTTGGCCTGATAGGCCATATTAACCTCACATTTGGCTTTTGTAGATTTTATTTGTCCTCTGAGATATTTGTTTGGTTTGATGAGAGTACTTTTATCCTGCTGACTGCTACACCTCCTGATTTTTGCCATGATTTTCTTTCTTTTGTTATACAGTGTATTGCTGTAGTGATTCCGCCAGGGTGGCTTGTTTCTTGAGTTAGTTCTGTATTTATCCCTTGTGGATACAGCTGCCTCTATGCAGCTATTAACACGCTTGCATATGGCTTTTGTGAACTGTTTCAAATAGGCAGCAATGTTCTCAGGGTTTATCAGGGCTTGAAATTTTGCCATGTTATCACTTAATAGTGGGAAGTTAGCCTTAGAGTATTTCCTGAACATTCCAGGGTTATCTAGGGTTCCAGGCTTTATTTTTACTTCAAAGGAGACTGTTTTGTGGTCTGACCCTACCAGGAAAGACATTACACTAGGGGGTTTGCAGTGCTCTCCCATATTTGTGAGGACCAGATCCATTATGTTTGCACCTTTGTTTGGTGTACTGACAGTCTGGGTCATGGACTTTGTGGTTATAAAATCAGGAATCACTGTACCTACATATTTGGTGTTGTATATGACTCCCAGTTATCACTTATAAACTGTATTTCTTGCTGTTCTAATCATTTTTGCTGCAGATAGTTAAGAATTACTTTTCTCAGGACTCCTCTGAAAATAAGACTTCGCAGACTTCACAGATGGACATCTTTGGTTAACAAATACAAATATGCTACAGACCACCCTCCCAAACCCAGGAACCCCACTCGGCCTTTCTGAGAACACTGGAAAATATGAAGGTCTCTCCAAACACCATTATATTGGGCAAATTCAACTACCCAAACATAGACTGGGAGCATTACTCTAGCTCCAACACCCTAGCCCAAAGGTTCCTAGAATTTATAAACTCAAATGCTATGGAACAACTTGTTACCACTCCCACAAGAAGGGAAAACATACTGGACCTGATCATCACCAACATGGGGACTCTATGCTCCAGACCAGTAGTGTATCCCTCACTGGTAAGATCAGACCATAAACTAATCTCACTGAATATTCACATCCCGACTCCACCCCCTGCCCTGAAAACCACAGTGAAAAACTTCTCTAAAGCAAATTTCACACTCCTCAAAACCAAGGTGGAATCCTTCAAAGCCCACGGGCCTGTGGAAAATACGACCCAGACCGCAGAATCCTTTATAAACGCATTCTATGAACACCTTCAGGAATGCATGGATCATACAATCCCACATAAAACCAAGACCCAATCCTCCAAAGGCAGACATCCTGTCTGGTGGACCCCAGCCATAAACAAACTATACAATAGAAGGAGGAAGCTACTACATGATAGAGAAAAATCCCAAAAAGGGAAGGCATCTCTGATCAGTATTAGCAAAAAACTACAGGCACTCATAAAATCGTCTAAGGCCAGCTTCAAGAGAAAAATTGCACAGGACACTAAGGATAATCACAAGGCTTTCTTTAGTTATGTTAGGAACCTGGGTGGGAATTCCCAGATATGCTCAGAATTAGTCCAAAATGACAAAAAATACACCGAACCCACAGACATTGCCAACATCCTAGCTGACAGGTTCAGTGCAAACCCCCCCCCCCCCACCGAAAGGGCAAATATTTATCCCAGCAGAATGCTGCCCCCCTGACATCTCACATGCTCAGGTAAGAGCTGCCCTCTCCAAAGCAAAAAACACAACATCAATGAGACCAAATGGTGTCCTGGGCTGCGTCCTACATGAACTCCAAGAAGAGCTAAACCCAAACATAAAACTACTGTTTAATCTCAGCCTTACTACAGGATATGTACCCAAAGAGTGGCATACAGCAACAGTGGTCCCTCTCCATAAAGGTGGTGCCTCAACGGATCCTGGAAACTATTGCCCCATAAGCCTGACTAGCTTGGTCTACAAAACTATGGAAAGGATCATCATGGACCTCATAAATAAAGATATTAGGGACCTACAGACACTGGATGCTACCCAGTTCGGCTTTGTTAAGGGCAGATCCTGCCTCTTAAACCTGGTTGATTTCTTTGAAACAGTCACCAAGGCCATTGACGAGGGGAAGGTGGTCCACACAGCCTACCTGGACCTCGCAAAAGCCTTTGATACAATACCCCACTTGGGCATTATAGATAAGCTCACCAGCTTAAATATAAACCCCTATGTCACTAGATGGGTTACAAACTGGCTCAAGGACAGAACCCACATGGTTAGAATTGCTGGAGCCATGTCAGACTCCAAACCAGTTACAAGTGGCATCCCACAAGGCTAAGTCCTGGAACCTCTCTTGTTCGGTATATATTTCTCGGAGGTACAGGCCAACACGGAAGGACTGTGGCTGACTAAGTTCGCAGATGACTGCAAACTGGGCACCATAATCAATTCTCCAGCCGACACAAACATCCTCCAAAAGAGACTCATAGAAACAGACAACTGGTGCCAGAGCCATGGCCTCAAGCTAAATGCCAAAAAGTGTATAGTCATCCCCTTTGGCAAAAACAAAGTGCCCACAAATTACCACATAGGTGGTAATCCATTAAGTACAGAAGACGTAATTAGGGACCTGGGGACCCAAGTTGATAGCAATCTCTCATTTGACAACCACGTGGCCAAAGTGGTTAGAAAAACATTTTATATAGCCCACTTAATCATGAAGGGATTCATATCTAGATCAGGGGAGGTCATCGTGCCTCTTTGCTCATCCCTCATCAGGCCTATAATTGAGTACAATGCCCCTTTTGAGATGTACCTTACCAGACACCTGCAGCAACTGGAAAGACCCCAAAAGTACCTCACCAAGAGGATCATAGGGCTCAAACAGATGCCATATGCTGACCGGTTAACGAAACTCCAGCTCTACTCAGTGGCATACCACCTGCTCAGAGGCAATCTGTGCCTGACGTATAAAGCCATCTCCAACCCGGAATTAATGGACATGCTGCACCTCAGAAAATCCAAATCCCATCGAGCTACGCTCGAGACTTGAACCTCAGCACTGAAATAAATAGGACATGCTGGAGGGACAGATTCATAACCCAGAGGCTCCCTTCACTCTGGAATAAAATCCCAGTCCAGGTTAGGCAGATTCCCTCATTGACTCTCTTCAAGAGGAATCTTGATGAGTGGATGGGAGATTGTAGGTTTACCCCGGGTATCACTTCTGTGTCACTGTTAGACAGAGGCACAGTATACTAACCTCAAAAAGGGCATTGCAAAATTAATTTAAAATGGGTGGCGAAAGCCAAACACACTCTGGCTAGGCTTATAAATGCCCTAGGGCAGATAGCCTAGTATGAACCTATGAACCTATGAACATATATATCAATACAGAGGTGAGTAAATAATTAGATATGGGACACAGGTATTTTTTTATAAGTATACAGTGGGAACTAATTATAACAAATGATGCATTGATGCAGTTAAATACATATTCCAATGTATGTTTTACGTGTGTTTAATTTACTTATATGTAATTGTAGGCATAATTTCCCAGATGAAAAATGGTGAGGAAAAAGCCTTTGTTTTTATATGGAAATGCTGGAAATTCTGACTGGCTCAACAGTAAAGTTATAGGTACTACTGCTTTTGTCTGCTAAGCTTTGGTGTAGTTGCCGTTGAGGACTGTGAATGTTCTTCTCATATTTAAACATATTTTCTCCCTGAGTTTTCCTTGTAAAGTAAACTTCAGCACAATGGATCTACATACATTACAAGTTAAAACAAACAATTTTGTCAATTTTGTGTAGAATGTATATAAACTTGTGTCATGATGCTGAGATTAGTGCTTGAACAACCAGTATCTCTAATCTAAGCCAGAAAGTGTCTGTTGCCTTTTTGCAAATCCACTTGATAATTTTATAATTATTTTAACATTGTAAATAGATAAATATTGATTCCATTAAAGTGTGTCCATCTACTTTATTTCTGCTTCCTGTAATCTGAGCTTTACGAATATATAATTGCATGCATAAATATAACGCCATGTTCACAAAGATTCATGCATGTATGCCTCTGCCCCCCCCCCTCTCACTCTCTCTCTCACTCAGATTCTTTCTCCAGCATTCGTTTTGTGTCACAGCTATATCTCAGTTCCTTTTTCATTTGTAGTAACCTTCTATAAGGGATAGCAAAACATTACAGTATGAAATATAGATCAGTCTATCATGGCATTAAGAACTTAGTTTATCTTTCAGTGACAAACATTTGCTAATATGGTGAATACACACACACACACACACACACACACACACACACACACAAAAACTTGTGTCTTTTCAGGATGATGCAGGCATTAGGATTCTGCATCAGTCTGGCATCTGGCAATATTACACAGCTGGCTGAGCACATAAATCCATAAATCCATGTTCTAAAGCACAATATGGATGAAGTATTTCTAGACCAGAATAAGAAAATATTCTATTCCATATAATTTTTCTGGCCGCTTGAAACAGAGCCATGTCAGAGATATAAACTGATAAGGAACACTTCATACAGGAATGTACATAATGTTAATTTGTAGATCCTACACCACTTTAACCTTTTAGAATGTGCATCACTGCTCTGTTCTCAAGGTGCAGTAAAACTGTTTTATAAACTCTGAAATATGATGTCGTGCTTACATAGCAATTTTAGACCCCATTTCTTGACTGTTATTATATCAGTTGCCTCTACTTTCCAGTAATATGCATAAATGAATAGCCACTTATTCATATACTAATATTGTTTACCATTAGAAACTAGTAAGGCCTCTATACTCTGCAATTCCTTCATCAAGGCAAACAATTCATATTCCTAATGGAATGTTGACAGGCTGAAGTGCTTTTTTGCTTTCCTATCCTGACCAAGCAGTAAGCAGAATCCAGAATAATTAATAATCAGACATATTATATTCCTAAAGGCATGCAATTAAAGGTTATTGTTGAAGCACTGAGGACTGTACCAAGACAGAAATGCACTTCACCACCACAACGCAACACTAATCACGACACACATAATTCTCCTAAAAAATGTGCTACTCAACCAAAGCCCCTAAGGCAAAGCAGGCTCCCCAACACACTAGTCATAGATGAGTTGATAGTGAGGCACACTGATGTCCCACTCATTAGGTTGAATAAGGAGAAAGTAGCAGTCAACTGTCTGTCAGGAGCCAGGATCTGCCACATAACACACACACTCAGGTCCCTCAGCAACAGGTACAAATATGACTCTGTCATTGTACATGTGGGTGTGAATGACCTGAGATGTACCTCCCTGAACTACATGAAAAGAGACATGGAGGAGCTTTGGATTAAATAGCCCAGGTGGGTATGACCCTAGCCCTGAGCAGCATCTTACCAGCACCCAACATGGTACCACAGTACAAGCAGAAAATGATTGATTTCAATAATTGGCTAAGCTTCTGGTATCATTCTGAAAGGATCCAGTATCTGTCTGCCTGGGATGACATGACTGACACACCTCGATGCTTTGCCAGAGATGGCCTGCATCTGTCACCCCTGGGCTTCCAGATACTGACAAAGGCTTTTGCCACCCCTATAGTGCCTTTTATAAGTAGTGCTCCAAAGACCAAATTACCACCATAACAGTTACAAACAAATGCAATCTGAGGGTCATGCTGCTCAATGTTAGAAGTCTAAATCTCAAAATGCACTCACTCGAAGCACTCCTTAAAATGGAGAACATTGACATTTGTGCCATAACAGAGACCTGGTTCAAGGCAGCAGAAAGCACCCATGCACTACCAGGCTATAACTCATTCCACAACTTCTGGCCCCAGAACTTGGACTGAAGCTCCAAAGGTAGTGGTGTTTCCATATTCATAAAGGATGCACACACCTCCAGACTGGTAGCCCAACATAATGCATCTGAGATACTTCAGGTGCAGCTAACATCGGGTAAGACAGTGATTCAGGTCGTAGCCTGCTATAGGTTCCCAACCATCTCCCAAGACTCACACTCCACATTACTAAGCACCCTGGAAAATATTAGGGTCCAACCTAACATTCTCATACTGGGCAACTTCAACTACCTCTCCATTAACTGGGATAACAACTCATGTACCAATACAGTTGCCCAACATTTCCTGGAATTCATTAATTCCAATGCCCTGGACCAGCTCGTTCTTACCCCCACTAGAGGTAGCAACATCCTTGACCTGGTCGTTACTACCATGGATGAACGTTGCTCTACAGCAATAGTTAACTTCTCACTAGTTAGATCCGACCACAAACTAATCACCTTGGAAATCCACATCCCTCCCACCCCACCCCACCCACAAAGGTATCTATCATGAAAAACTTCTCCAAAGCTAACTTTGGCTCTTAAAAACAGAGGTGGCTAACTTCATAGCACCCATGTGAATGAAGAATAGTTGCAGGACTGCCAAATCATACACCAATGCACTGTACGAACATGTAAACAAATGCATGGATCTTGCCATACCCAATAAAACCAAGACACTCTCCTCCAAAAAAAGGTAGCCAATCTGGTGGTCCCCTACCATAAAAAACTCTACTAGAGAAGGAGGAAACTGATGTGAATAAGGTGAAGTCCCAAGACTGGAAAAACTCACTTATCAGCCTCAACAAAAAGTTGAGATCCCTCATCAAATCCTCTAAAGCTAGCTATGAAATCAGAATTGCTGCAGATAGCAAAGAAAACCAAAAGGCCTTCTATAGTTATGTAAAGAATCTCCATGGCAATACCCAGATTTGCTCTGAGCTACTGCACAATGGTACCACCTATACTGAGCTGACAGAAATTGCCAATATTCTGGTGATAGATTCAGTGCCAGCTTTACCCAGCCTCAAAGGACCAGTCATAATACCAGTAGATTTCCAGCCACCCTATATTACTTCTGCACAGGTTAAAACAGCACTGTCCAAGGCCAAGAATACAGCTTCTATGGGACTTGACAGTATCCTTGGCTGTGTTCTACATGAACTGCAGAGTGCATTGGCACTTCACCTGTGTGCCCTGTTCAATCACAGCCTCACCTCAGGCTTTGTCCCTACCGAATGGCGCACTGCTACACTCATCCCTCTCCACAAAGGAGGAGTGACTACAGTCCCCAGGAACTATTGCCCCATTAGCCTGACAAGTCTGATATGCAAAGCTATGGAATGCATCATCATAGACCTAATAAACAAGGATATAGGGAATCTCCAAACTCTGGATCCCACACAGTTTGGTTTTGTGAAGGTTAGATCATGCCTGCTCAACTTGGTCAATTTCTTTGAGTCAGTCACCAGAGCTGTGGATGAAGGCAAGGTGGTTCATACAGCCTACCTTGATCTGGCCAAGGCTTTTGATACCATTCCCCACTCAGGAATCATAGAAAAGCTCACTAAGCTATGCATCAACCCCTATATCACTAGGTGGGTTGCAAAGTAGCTGATTCCAAGTCAGACTGACGACCAGTCACAAGTGGAGTCCCACAGAGCTCAGTCCTGGGTCCTCTCCTGCTTGGTATCTACTTCTCTGAAGTCCAGGCCAACACGAAGGGACACTGGCTGGCAAAGTTTGCAGACAATTGCAAGTTGGGAGCTATTATTAACTCCCCAAGTGATATTAACATCCTACAGAAAGGCCTTACTGAGACCAACGACTGGTGTCAGAACCATGGCCTTAAGCTCAATGCCAAAAAATGTATCGTCATTCCCTTTGGGAAAAACCTGGTTCCCATGAATTACCACATCAATAATAGTCCACTGAAAACATAAGGCGTTATAAGATATCTGGGAACACAGGTTGACAGCAACCTCTCTTTTGACCACCACATTGCCACTGTGCTCAGAAAGTCCTTCTATGTGGCACATCTCATTACTAAGGGGTTTGCATCCAGGAAGAAAGAAGTCATTGTCTCCCTCCACTCTTCCCTCATTAGGTCAGTCATTGAGTACAATGTCCCATTTGGCATGTACCTCACTAAACACCTGCAACAATTGGAGAGGCCGCAAAAGTACCTCACAAAGAGAATTCTAAGCCTTAAACATTTGTCATGTATGGACCGACTCAAAAAACTCCAACTATTCTCTGTCTTATATCGTCTACTTAGAGGCAATCTCTGCTTGACTTACAAAGCCATGTCTGATCCAGCTCTGTTAGAAACGCTACATCTAAATAAATCCCAATCCCTCCACACCACTTGCTCCAGAGACCTCAACCTCATTACCACAATCAACAGAACATACTGGAGGGAAAGGTTCATAACCCAAAGACTGCCCATGCTATGGAACAGTCTTCCCATACATGTCAAGCAGAGCACCTCACTTGCCGTCTTTAAGAGAAATCTTGATGAGTGGATGGGAAATAGAAATTTCATCCCAGGGATTACTCCAATGGCTCTACTTGACACTTATGAACCTATGTACCCAAAATCCTCAGACCTGCAAGTCAAGTCCAAAAAGGGAAGCACTGAGGTTAAGGTTGCAGTGTCTCAGAATGTGTACCTTTCTACAAGGTATAGTCATCTCGGAGTTAAACTAGCAGGAATGTATGGATATCAGTCCCCACATTGACTGTGAAGGTGATACCCCTGCAACAAAGCATTAATGACATTACAGATAGTGTCAACATCCACCATCATTCTGTGCCATTTGTCATTCATCTTTCATAGCTGTGGGACTCACAATTTTGGATCTTACATTTTCAGTAAGGAACCAGAGTGAAAAATTTAAAACATAATAATAACAGGCATCAACCTCACAAGGACTCTTGAGTCTTGACAATCAAATGCTTGTTTCTAGATGTAATCTGTTATATACTTTATTAGTATTATTATTATTATTATTATTAATATTATTATTATTGCCACTATTATATTTCAAAACTGGGAAAAAATAAACTTTTAAGCTATTCCCTAGCATAAGACGCAGTCTTAACAGCACTTAGGGGTGCTTAGTAAAAGCTTTTTAAGGACAGCCTAAGTGCTGCAAAGCAGAGCCAGATGATTGTCAAATGGAGCCCTAGGTATGGGAATGGACCAGAACCCCCCCCCCCCCCAGCAGCCATTTTGGTGTCTCATTACTTGTCTTTTTCCCTACAATTACCATACTGCTCAGAACTGTCAATGTGCATACTGAAGGCAGAGATATAGGTTGAATTTAAAACTTTTTAATTTAAATATCCTCTGTTGACCAGGTTAGTCCCACTAGGTTTGATGTCTTTTTAAAGAAGACCCTTGGTGGTATTTATACTGCTAGGAGAAATTTGGCCAGGACACAGAGGACCTACCGTCTACTCCTTTTGATAGCCGAGGTGGATGTAAAAGATCTGCCAGCACCTACCATTAATGCAGACAGATGGGCTGTCAATATAACCTGTTATACAAAGGACAACACACTCATAAGGCAAAATATTGTGGCAGTCCCCAGTAATCCCCCTCCCCAGTCCAGCTTGCTCTAGGCAGCTGTAGAGGTCACCTACTTTTGGATCTGGCTCTGCTGCTGAGTCACTTTTACACTAGAGGACTAACAAAGACTAGTACCATCAACAAACAACAGTGGCAGAAGGTAAAACAGCTTTTAAATTCACTCTGCCACACTTACAAACAGAAAGTGTGTAATAATAAAGTGTCTAATAGCGTTTAAAAGCAGTTTCATCTTCTTCCAGAGGAACATTTCATTTCTACCTACTTATTCAGAGCATTCTGATTTTGCTGGACATTTTTGTTCAGTCCTTCATAGCATTTTTGGTTTACTGGAACATCCCTGAGGATTACAGACATTCAATAATGCCAGGCATTATAGTTTCAGAATTTGTATTGTTCAGAAAATGCATGTTGATAAAATTGTTACTTTGATAACTTTTTTTAGTGAGTTGGAACAATATTTAAAAACTGTTACAGATTTTAATCCTTTGTCCTCCAATTCTTTCTGGATTTGTCCATATTCTTAAGCAAAGATGTTTAGATGTATTTCGGATTGATAATAAAGAAGTACTTTACCAGCTTTCAAAGTTAAGCCACTTTGTGCTCTTACACCATTTTCTCTTTATCTTTTTATTTTTCCTTTTTTATGTAACTGGTAGTACATGGATCAGCTAAAGCTCTATGCACTACAAAGTGTGTCTGATCATAAACCTGCATTATGTGTGCTTGACATGGATACCAAGATGCAACTCTCGAGCTTCACTTTTGTGGTGAATTTCTTGGCGTCCATGTCTAAAACACATAATAAACTGCTTATGATCAGAGATCTGATTGCAATCCTCCATATTGTTGCTGTTTGTTATTGATATTAATATTACTTTTATGCTTTACACAGTTCTTATGGGTATATAAAATGTCAACTATACCCAGGGATGTTTAAGAGTTTTATTTATTAGTTAAATGGGAAAGTCCAACTTGTAGGGAGGACATGCAGACTCCACACAAACAGCAACTGAGCCAAGAAGTGAACCAGAGAATTTCTTGCGGTGAAGCAACAACACTACTGCTGCACCATTGAACTGAGGAGAGTTATTCTCCTGATCCGAAGGGCAGGATCCATAATATATATGACAGATTTTTTTTCAACAATGTATTTTAAATTAACTCTAGTTCTGCTTTCCCTTCCCAATCTTCCAGATCCCTGATTGGTTTTGCTTTCTAAAGGCTTACTTTTCTTGATGCATTTTAGCCTCTGAACAATGGAGATGTCTTTCTTTTTAAAGGCACAAATAAGTATATTTATTCATCATGACAGCCTGTGCATCTCCTTTGCATTGTAGAAACAGTTACAGGTTTATGATCAGAGATGTCCTTTGGGGAAACTGTCAAACCTAGTTAATTATTATATCAATGAAACACCCTTAAGTATCAACTCAGTAATAAGGGATCTGGGAACATCTGATATTTGACCACCATGTAGCTAAGATAGTAAGAAAATCAATCCATCTCACCCTACTTATAAGTAAGGGTGTGGCATCCAAGTCCAAGGACGTTATAGTACCACTCTACTCAGTCCATATCACACCTGTTATTGAGTACACACCCAGCTTTGACATATATCTAACCAGACATTTACAACAGTTGCAACTCCCACAAAGGTTTCTCACCAAGAGAATTCAGGGCATGAATGTCCTGTCCTACACTGATTGCTTAAAAGCTCTGACCCTGTATTTCATCTCCTATAGGCTGCTGAGAGAGGATCTTTGCCTGGCTTCCAGGGCTTCCTCATACCTAGCTCTGATAAATATGATGCACATGTGCAAAATAAACAGCCACATAAACACTAGATCCAGAGATTTGAATTTCACCTGTGAAATAAACAGAACCTGCAGGGGAGACAGATATGTGTCCCAAAGAATCCCTGTGCTATGGAATAAGCTCAGCATCCATGGAAAACAGCGTTCATCCCTGACCCTTTTCATGATGAGAAATTGTTAAATTACTCCCGATATGCCCCCATGTCCCTTATGGACAGAGGCCATCAATAAGAGAAGCATTATCCTAACACCCCCTACAAGTCTTTCAGTTACCTACCTAATAACATTCTCCATCCCATATAGATACTTATAAATCCCTATCAACATGCCCCTCCATATAGATGCCTATGATACTCAGGATCCAAATGGTTTTGGGGTGCTCGGCTAGGCTTGTAAGGGCCATATTGGGCAATAGTAACAACCTATGAAATGATGAACAAGAGAAGCATCTAGCCACATGTACTACTGTCCCTTACAAAAATAAATGAAAACATTGATTGCTGATGTTCACAGCTCTCCTTTAGATTCACTGTTAGTTTTCTAAAATTATGGGACCAGCAAATACAAGTCTTGGAATTACAATAGGGACCCATCATTGAGTAATTGGATACAAAAATTCACATAGTCACAGAGACAAGGTTTTACACAGCTCAGAGTCAATGAGTCACATATTCATGTAGCTCAGAGGGTAATGCCTTAGGAACAGAGTGCAGTGTACAATGGAGTGAGATTTCTAAGCACAAAAAGGTAGGAGTTTACAAATGCTTCATTTCACACGTTTAGTGGTATGTTGATTTCTTACTGGACTTAACAAACCATCAAAATGTTGGCAACTTACTGAAAGTGAGTCAAGAGTTACAGTATTTTAAAATTATGATAGTGACATGATGGCCAGACAACAAAGAAAAAAATCATTATTAATTCAAGTGTGTTACACACAACATGAAATTCATGAATTGCAAGGACTGTGCCAATCCAGCTATGTAGTGTTATGATAGATAAAATACATGAAGCATACCGGGATTAGAAAGGGTAAAGAAAGGGTATGTCTTTATTTTGGCTAGCAATGTCCAAAGAGATTGATCCAACAGTAAGAAAAAGTCAAATCCTTACCATATAAAAAAAAACATTTGCAAAGTGGCAAAGGGGCAATAATACTGCATGAACTTACAGACAGACTGTGAAGAAATGATGATTCACGTGTTTTCCAGTTTAAGAACAATCAGTGTCTTTTCTGCGCTGACAAGTAAAGTACTATCTATACAGTAAGGTCATCAGGCTGCAAAAGCTTCTTCTTAAACTGTCATACTACTGTTAAAGTTATTTGTTTCTTGGCATGGTATTCCTGACATATTCACCATAAATAATGGTCTATATAGTTTACATGAAGAATTTCAAGTTTCTTCATGACCACACACATCACCTTTTGACGAAGATACCTGTTTTCTTTGGCTAATTTAACAGTGACCATCGAACCAGCCATAACTTCTGCATAATTTTCCATTGATTTAAGACATGATATGTTATATTTATTTATAAAACATTACATGCTATGTTAACAAGGCTTGAATCATAAAGCTACTATTATAGTGTTATTTTCCATTGCATTTATATTGCTGTATATGTTATACAACTGTTTTTTGTCTCAAAGAAAGAATATAAGAATGTCAAATGATATCTGAAATCTGTGGTGTGGTTTTGGTTTAGCACAGTAGAGATCTATGTGCTGTTTGTTAATGCTCACGTTACTTTGCTGCCTTTATCCTAAAGGGTATGCGTGCTTACTCGCCAGCTCCTATATGTCTGCCCATTTGCTTACATGCTACATGTACTCATCCAACACAGTTCAGTAAATATTCAGGAAAAGAATGCCACAGTAGTTCCTACAGGACAGCTATCATGTAACGGTTAGTGTAGTGTGACATTCTTCTACAGCAAGAGTATACATTTTTCAGAAAAAGCTATTACAAAAAGACATCAAACAAACTAGCCCAGTACAGCTCAGAAATATGGTCAGGGGAGATTATCAGATAGAAATGATCAGGAGTGAAACATCAGCATTTCAGATACTTGAAGAGAATTTCCTCCAGATAAAAAAAAAAAAAACAGTCAAAAGGAAAAACTTTCATGACAAAGAACTAAGTACATGTTCTGAAGGAATGGCAACAAGTCAGCAAGTTTTTGTTGTAAGTCACTTAACTGCCAAAAACCTTAGTTTCTCTCTTACAGAAAGGCTGCAGTTTCCATTCCTCTACGTCAGTGTACATCACACCTTATGAATTTTATACTGAATACCATATAGGCCTCATAGACACCAAGTTTGTGTGGGGGAATACACTGTTTTTTCCCATTGGACATTGGTGTGACACATAAAGTAGTTCTGTTTTAGTTACCTGGTGTGACCAGTCTTTACCTTCTGTGTTTTTAAGTGCTTTTGCTTTAGCACTAGACACTTGACTTGCCTGTTATTTACTTTGTCATGATGGTTGAAAACTGTACTTTTGTTTTTACCACTCCACTGACCTTTAGTTTTCATATTTGTGTGAAAAGAAAACCTAGAAAATTTGGTCCTGGATTAGTGCTGACATAGCAAACAAAGAGGTTTATTAAAGAGACGGTAGCATGTTAAAACGTTTCACGCATGACCACATCAGTTTGTTAAAGTAAGCTGCCTTACATCACACTGTTCCATTGCTGATTGGTTGGATTTGCTATTCAATCATATTGTGATGACAGTAGTTTGGATCAGGTCACCTCTGTGATCTTTGTTTTTCTGTCTACATATTCTGCATGTCTGAGATTGTCATACACCTTCCCCATTGGCAGTTGGGAAGTTTGGTAAACATTGCACACCCAGGCACTCAAGCTTATAGTTGCTATAAGAAGTTGCTATCATTCAATAAATGCAAAATGTGAAAGTAATTAAAAATGTCTACATGTACCTCTTTCCTTTCAACAGACCTTATTTTTCCACTCTCAGCTCAGCCCTTTCCATGATGATTCTCAACAAACTCTAAGAATTAATCACTTCAGTCAATTACTGATTATCACAATAAACCTCAAGCTCCAGCTGTAGAAAACTCATAATACCAACTTTATTGACTGAAATTCAGTGGAAGTAGTTTAGCTGACATCAATTTTTTGACTTACAGATGTCGTGTGAAGTTTGCCAAAACAAACAAAGAAAAATCAAAAAACCCACAGTAGATCCTTAAGTATGAAAGTCATCACCTGCATCTTCATTTGATGTGTGTGTGTGTGTGTGTGTGTGTGTGTGTGGGGTTATCCAGGGTTATTAAGTGTTACTGGAACTGCTGACCTATATGCTTATGTAATATTTTGCCTATGAGTATATAGGAGGGGGTGGTTGAGAGGTTGGCTAGAGGATCCCTAGCCCACAGAGGTAGTATTCCTTAAAACTAATCATTGTATGAGAACATGTTGAATATTTCAAAAATGACCACCATTATTTAATGTAAGCATGAATCTCCTGACACTGACTTTTTTCCCTTGTCCCTTAGGTCTTGCCCAATAACTCTGCGTCATTTCCCCAATAACCATCCCTGCATTCATCTCTTAGGTTGGGAAACTGGCTCTTATATCCATGGGAAGGGCCCTATCACCCATTAGTTGCCAAGGTGGAGGGACTAATCAGACCATGTATCCCATGGAAAGGTGACATTCTACTGGTACACAAACAACTTAAAAAATTAATACCACCAGCAGCTGAATAAAATACCAGAAATAAATGCCAGCTCAAAATCCACAATTTATTGTTAGCGTTTTTGTTTGCTCACAATGAAGGAATAACTCCCTCTCCTCAAGTCTTAATGACCACAGTCCCCCCCTAGGGCTAACTTCTACTTTTTCAACAATAGTGGTCATTAAGACTTGAGCAGAGGGAGTTATTTTGGCAATTGAACTGATCACTGTTTTCACTTCACTATTGTTGAAAAAGTAGAAGTTAGCCCTAGACCGTGGTCATTAAGACTTGAGGAGAGGCAATTATTTTGGCAATTGAAGACTCATGCTTTCTTCATCCCTGGCTTAAATGATACTTGTTCTTTAAAATGTGTCTTAAAATTAAAATCTTTAACCAGATAAAAATGTTGACAGTGATATAAATGTTTCTTATTTATTTTTTCATTTACTTTTTCAGTATGTGAATTTTAATGTACACACATATATATATATATATATATATATATATATATATATATACATACATATACATATTTTAATATATGCATTCTCATGTATTGTATATATTTCTTTAAATGTTTTTTAGGGGTTGTATTTGTGCTTGGGAGAGGTCATGATGTCATAATTACCTGTGTTATTTAAATTGTTTAGTACTGTGCTTTGATATCTGAAGAAGTTCCTTCACTGTGAGCGAACAACAGCGCTAACAATAAATTGTGGATTTTGAGTTGGCATTTATTTCTGGTATTTTTATTGAAATTCTATTGGCAGGAAATGTGGCAGTCGGTAGTGTCCAAAAAAATCTCTCCTCCTAACTTCTTGGAGTTCCTAACTTTGCAGTAGCTCTCTTGAACAGCAAGAATACTGCCTACCATGAGGAAAAGTGCTTTTTTCCATACATGTCCCCCACCAGATTAGTTCAATGCACCTTAGGAAGTATGTGCCCAGCAAGTTCATTCTCTGTAGATGCAGCATTTAATGCTTCTGCAAGATGTCAGCCGTAGGTGCCCCCCCTGCCCCCAGGATTGCTGAGCTGACAAGTGCCACTCCCTGCTACCATTTCTGGCCAGTCACTGCTAGGTATGTGAGTCACCTTCAGGGCTTTATCCTTCTGTAACATAGGGATGAACTGCCACATTTAGTTTTGATTACAAAAGTGAAATAAATATTAATAATAATAATTATTATTATTAACTAAGTCAATACCTTCAAAACCAAAATACATGAAAAAGTCTCTAAAGATTTAATATGCATATCTGAAAAATTATTTATTTTTTAGTTATAGTAGGACTCATATTTGCTGTCTTTATGTTATACAGTTTATAAGGTACTAGATTATATTCTTCAGCCACTTGCTAATTATAAAAGGCCTTACTTTCTTTAGTGCAATTAGATAAAAGAACAAAGTACACCATGAAATAAGTATTTCACTATGGAAATGAGTTCTGCTGTTCTATTATGTGATTTAGTTTCTATGGTAATTATTGCTTTTCAGGTTTTCCTCTTAAAATGACAAGAAAATGTAAGTCGGTAAAATTACAGAAGTATGTTACAGAAAAATATATAAATGCCTTCAATTTCTCTTCATACAAACACTGTATTTAGTGGATTTAAATCTTATATTATCCTGTCTAATGTATTGGTCTGAAAGCATTTTCCAGTAAATCAGTCTACGGTGTTTATAAGGTCTGCATTCATTTAAAATTCACTTAATTTAATTTATGCCTGTGTGATTACTGTCAGCTGATTACATAGAGCAACTGCACTGATGTCTAAAAATCAAAAGGCTGTGCTGCAATTCAATTACAGGAATCACACATTAAAATTTCCAGACTGTGTAGCATGAAAATGAGCAAAATGAGGACATATTTTATTTACAGTTCAGAACCATTTATCAGGAAAGCATATTTTTTACAGAATCATTCCAGGCATTGCAGTATTCTGCTGTAAGCCAGTGAGTTTAATTCTATTTGCCACTTTCTTCTTCAAAATAGCATAACCTAAAATGGATGAATCAGTAAATGAATAAGACTTCAGAAAATAAAACAGATTTGTATATGGAAATGGAAAATAGACTTCTTGTTATGAAGGTCCTGTGTTGGGCATTTTATTCATATAAACAGATGCTAAGTCCCCATTTTATTTATCCAGTTTTGCAATGTTTGATTTTATTAACTGGGTAGATTAATACCAGTGGTTCTCAACCTTTGTGAGGTCAAGGCCTTGTAATTTTTTTTTCTTATAAGACAAAGGCCCTGTCCCAACAAATTTACTCATAAATACCTTTCTAAAGCAGGAGGATGTCAAATTGTCAGCAGAACACTTACACATACACACACCAAATATTTATATATGCAAAGTATGTAATTTAATAAAGATAAATGTATGAATTTCTCAATTATAAACACTAGTTCCAACAGTAACTAACATTTTGAATCTAAAAACGCAGCACTTTGACAGTTACTAATGAAGAAGTTGCTGCTAGCAAACAACTTTATTTGTAGATGAAACAATGAAATATAAAGTACCTGTTGCCCTTGAAGAATAAATTGCCTATGTTACATTAAAAAATGATAAGATGGTAATATTGTAATAAGGAATGGATGGCAAACTGATAGATTCATAGTTACTTGGTATCTCCTCTTACTTAGGACTGCAGCTTCCACCATCCACCCCCTTTAAAGTACAATACAGTACAAGCAATCCATCTACACACTGCTGGAGTAGAACCCACAGCCTTCTGCATCAAAATCAAGTATACTATCTGTTGTGCTACTAATAATGCTTTTAAATATTTTAGCACAGTAGTGATATAATTTGCTAAACTACTGTTGCACTTTGCAAACAGACTTGGCATAGCAGCACTAAACCTTTCCCCTGAAACTCTCAGCTCCTTGTAAAATGCACTAAACACTCCACTGTATCTCTCAACTTTGCAACACAAGAAATCTGGAAAAAGCCAAAATATATTGGGGGAGGGGGACAAAGACCCAAAACCAGGGATGCATTTTAAACATTGCTTGTATAATCTTAGAAAGTTGCTAGAATAAAGTGTTTTGTGTTACCATGCATTTCCTGAAAGATAGGAAGACTGAAACTTAAATGGCTGCCATTATTTAGTGAATTCAGCCCTCACTGATTTACCAGAAAACCACAGATTTTAAGAGGAACAGACCAAAAGTATGAACCAAAAATCAGCTATGGACCCAACTCAATAAGTGGTGGTAGGGATAGAAAACTCAGGCTCTTGTTGTTTGTACTGTAAGGTACAGGGTTTGAGCGTGAGTAACACTAACCACAGACATGCACGCATACACACTTACACACACACACACACACACACACACACACACACACACACACACACTTATCTACCTTGTCACTTGCAGATTCAGCAATGAATAGATCACTAGCCTGCCAAACACACTTGCAGATTCAGATAAATAGGCATACACCAAATCTTTCTGTGACTATTAAATTTCGCTTGCAGGTGAGGGAAGGAAGTCTGTAAAATGCACAGATATAATGGAACACCCTCGACAAAATCTCTCTGCATTCACTCATACATCACTCTCTTACGATCTATCTCTCACACACCCACTTTCTCATTCATACATGCATTCACTCACACATCGCTCTCACTCTCTTCTGATCTCTTGTTCACACAAACACACAGTGTCTCACTCTAAAACTGTAGCCAGTGTTTCGCAACTGCTCATGGCCCAGTATATTTGATGCCAGGGCCCTCTACTGGGCCGCAGCCCTGGTCACTACAGCAAACACACGACAGTGGTAAGCAACTTAACAATTTGAAGCTATATAGTCCATACAAACAATCACCTATGATACACAATTACAGTGAATTTAATGTCAATTATTATACAGCATAATTTATGTGTGTTAGTAAATGCTGGATGCTTTCTGTTTATTCAGCACTACTGAGCAAGAAATACAGAAGTCAACACAGACATACAGATATAGTAATGCTGGAAAAAAAATCAACAATTATCTGCCTAGCTCCATAGGGCAGAGAAGTAGATCCCTGTTTGAGATACGGGTCACCAGTGTTTGATTATTTTCTTCATGACTGTAATAATCAGGCAGCACAGGGGCAGGAATGAAGAAGTGTACTCACGCCACTTTTTTTGGGGGGTGTTGCAAGTGGCTTGGATCACACTGTGCAGTGAGACCTCTCAAGTCATGTAGGAGTAACTGGCACTCATGCTGCAAGGACAGATACAGGACCACTTGGAGGGAACATCTTTTGCAGAACTGAGGAGATATCCTTAGCAGGTGGCCCATTATATAGGTTCATAGGTAGGTACTAGGCTATTGGCCCTGGGGCCTATATAAGCCTAGCCAAAAACATTCCCTGGCTTTTGCCACCCAAGAAAATTATTTTCCTGTGCCCTGTCAAGCAGAGCTGCAGAAATGATCCCCGGGGTGAATTTTCTATTTTCCATCAAGTCATCAAAGTTTTTCTTAAAGAGGGCCAATGAGGAGCTTTGCTTAACATGAATTTATAGTTTGTTCTAGAGTATGGGAAGTCTCTGGGACAGGAATCTATCCCTCCAGCATGTTTTGTTTATTGTGGTGACAAGGTTTAAGTCCCTAGAGCATGTGGTTTGGAGAGTTTGGGATTGGGTTTGACATAGCTTTGTATGTTAGGTAGAGATTGCCTCTGAGTAGGCGATATGCGACAGAATAGAGCTGGAGTTTTTTGAGACAGTCTGTGTATGGCATCTGTTTGTAATCTTCTTAGTGAGGTATTTCTGTGGCCTTTCCAATTGTTGTAGGTGTCTTGTGAGATACATGCCAAATGGGGCATTGTACTCTATAATCGGTCTGATGAGGGATAAGTAGAGAGGAACAATGACCTCCTTTTTTCTAGTGAACCCTTTTGTGATGAGGTGTGCCACATAGAAGGATTTCCTGACTACTGTGGCGATGTGGTTATCAAAAGAGAGACCACTGTCCACTTGTTTCCCGAGGTCTCTTATCACACTTTCAGTGTTTAGTGAGCTACCACCTATGTGGTAGTTCATGGGTACTGAGTTTTTCCCAAAGGGGATGACAATGCACTTCTTGGCATTGAGATTGAGGCAATGACTTTGACACCAAGCATCTGTCTCTGTGAGGCCCTTTTGTAGAATGTCTACATCATTAGGTGATTCTATTATGGCTCCCAGTTTGCGGTTGTCTATGAACTTTGTTAGCCAAAGACCTTCTGTGTTGGTCTGCACTTCAGAGAAGTAGATGCCGAAAAGGAAAGGACCCAGGACTGAACCCTGTGGTACTCCACTCATCACCCTGCTAGACAGGGGTCCAGGGAAGTAAATACTGTGGGAAGAAATAGCCAGGGAATTGTAATGGCTAGGTTTGTATAGGCCCTGGGGCCGGTAGCCTAGTACCAACCTCTGAACCTATGAACATATGAACTGGTCTGAAGTCAGACTTGGAGTCGGCTACTTTTACTGTGTCAGTCCTGTCAGTGTGCCAGTTGTGACATAGGGATTTATGTCCAGTTTAGTGAGTTTTTCTATAATTCCAGAGTAGGGGATGGTATCAAAAGCCTTGTTGAGGTCAAGATAGGCTGTGTGCACTACCTTGTCCTTGTCTACCGCTCTATTGATTGCTTCAAATAAGTCAATCAGGTTTAGTAGACATGATCTACCTTTTAAAAACCCAAAGTGAGTGGGGTCCAGGGTTTGGAGGTTACCTATGTCTTTGTTTATAAGCTCCAAGATTATATGTTCCATGGCCTTGCAGACCAGGCTCGTCAGGTTAATGGGGCAGTAGTTTCCGGGGTCAGTGGTAGCACCCCCTTTGTGGAGTGGAATAACCATCACTGTGCGCCATTCATTAGGCACATAGCCTGAGGTGAGGCTATGATTGAACATGGTACTTAGGTGGGGTGCCAGTTCATTCTGTAGTTCATGCAGTACGCAGCCTGGGATGTTGTCTGGTCCAATGGATGCTGTGTTCTTGGCTTTGGAGAGTGAGGTCTTTACTTGTTCATCCGTGATTACAGGGCTTTGCATTCTTCTGGTATTAAGATGGGCGCTTTGGAGGGTGAGAGAGGGTAAAGTTAGCATTGAACCTATCTGCCAGGATGTTGGCATTATCGGTAGGTTTTGTATATTAAGTGCCATTGTGCTGTAGCTCAGAGCAGATCTGAGTGTTGCCATTGAGATTCTTGACATAGCTGTAGAATGATTTCTGGTTGACTTTGGAATCAGTGGCGATTTTATTTTCATAACTGGCTTTGGAGGATTTTATGAGGGATCTCAGCTTCTTGCTGAGGCTGACCAGGGAGTTCCTCCAATCTTGGGATTTTACTCTTTTTTGCAACAGCTTCTTCCTTCTGTTGTAGAGTTTGTCTATGGCAGGGGACCACCAGCTTGGCTTCCTTTTATTGGAGGATAGCATCTTGGCTCTGTTGGGGATGGCACGATCCATGCACTTGTGTATGTGCTGATAAAGTGCATATGTGTAAGATTCAGCAGTCGTACTTCTATTTTCCATCTGCATGGGTGTCGTGAAGTTTGCCACTTCTGTCTTAAGAAGCATGAAGTTGGTTTTAGAGTAGTTTTTGACAGTGGTTTCCTTAATGGGAGATGGGGGTGGGATATGGATGTCTAGGCTAATTAGCTTGTGGTTGGATCTGACGAGCGAGCAGTTGACCTTTGGGTATGGAACACAGTTTACCCATATTGGTAATGACCAGGTCCAGGATATTGCTGCCCCTGGTGGGGTGTGGACAAGCTGATCCAAGGCACTGGAATTTATGAATTCCAGAAAAAGCTGAGCGAATGAGTTGGTACATGTGTAGTTTTCCCAGTTGATGGTGGGGTAGTTAAAATCACCCATAATTAAGGTATTGGGTTGTACCTTAATATTTTCCAGTATCTTAAGAAATGAAGAGTGGGAATCCTGGGGTATGGTGGGGGATCTGTAACCAGCTACAGCCTGGATTGCAGTCTTGCCCAGTGTTAGTTGCACTTGGATAATTTCAGATGCATTATGTTGAGCAAATAGCCTGGAGGTATGGATATCCTTAATGAATATGGACACACCTCCAGCTTTAGTGTTTTGGTCCAGGTTAGGTGGCCGAAAGGTGTGGTATGAATTATAGCCTGGTAATGCAGGGATGCTCTCTGGAGCCTTGAACCAGATCTCTGTCACTGCACAGATGACTTTTCTTAGCAATTTGTGGGGAGAAAACTGCAAAAAAATGCCAGGAGGAGGTTAATGGTCAACAGACAGCCAAGGCAAAAAAAAAAAAAAAAAAAAAAAAAAAATATATATATATATATATATATATATATATATATATATATATATGTTAGATAGGGATAGGAAGCAGAGAAGAGAAAATGGAAGAGGCTATGGCTAAAAAGGGATAGTGAGAGGGTGAAGAATGCATAGAGCAAGATAGCATGAGTTAAATCAGCTGAGTGGTTAAACAGAGTAAAAGTTAGTGCTAGAGGCATGAGTACAGTATCAGAAAAAGATGTTCCTTCTTTTAAAGCAGTCATATCTGGCTCTTTCACTTGAAGACTGGGCAAGGCTTTTTTAAATATATGTAGCAATTTGCTTGTTTGCTTGTTTAGTTATTGCCCAGCCTCATTAATGATCCTTTCATTCTGTCCTTCCGGCTTTGCACAATTCTGCATCCTACATACTTTTTGAGTAGGAGGAAATGCAGTTAGCCCTCTGTTTACACAGAGGACTTGCCTTACATGCAAAGGCATGAGTCAGAAGACAGTGCCACTTATAGATGGCTTAGTATTTCATTGGTTGCAAGCTTAATCCCTTCTTGGTGTCAACAAGTATACTGGAGCCTTATTAGTCAGGCTTCAGGTATACTATGACATGCATTGCAAGGGTCTACTCTAAGAATAAGCGTTACCCCTTCCCATGTTCCTGGTTAAACTGAATGCTTTCCTTGAAAAGCCACTTCTACTCTATCCCAGCATGAGACAGCCCAACTGGCCAGCTAACACATGATGATTTCATGGCAGAACTTGAGCTAATTCTTCCCGTTGGCATGAGTAAGCCAATTTTGACTGCTCACTCCCACCCCTCTGTGGCTGACTCCTCCAGGTTCTGGATCCACTGCTCAAAGTTTGCTTATCTAGGGGTACTGTCAGGGCTCTACCTTTTTATCACAAAGCCCCTAGTTTGCCCTTAACATTACTTGCATCTGGGATGCTCCTCAGAGTGGGATAGGGAATGCAGTCTCAGAACAATGATCCAAGAGGCAAAAAGGTTTTGACAAGAACTTTAAAGCTGCTTGCAAGATACAAATGATTAACAGCCTCTAGTGCTAGAGTAAAAAACATATTAAATCACTAGCAGGCAATACGCATGATAACATGAACATGACTATAGGTGAGGACTGAAAATTCTATGTCAGCATGTTCTTAAATCTATGCTTATTTAGCTCTGGTAAGGACAGCACGTGATTGCCTATTTTTGGGAGATGCATTATATATGTGTAATATAACAGAACGTGTTCATTTAGTTAAGGAAATTGCAGTTTGCATATTGCCACTGTTGTATTTAGAGGAAATGTGGATGTTTCTGACTACTTTTTGAAAACTGAGTTGTGTCCTAATTGGTATAAAGAAGATGTGACAAACACAATCTGAATATGTTAGAGAAAATGATAAATCGTTGATATAGTACTGGGATCATTTTAAGGTAAGACAAGGAAGAAGTGAAGAGTACGTCATAAATGATACAGAACTGCAGGAATGGGGTGGTGATAAAACTGTTAGAAAACAAACTAGATATGCTACAGAATGGATGCATTCAAAGTGAGGAGGCATATAAATGAAGAGAAAGTGGATTGAAATTGAGAGGATTGTTAGATGGAAAGCAACGTGCATCTGTCACTGATGGATGCATGTTTTTTATAGTTCTTCCGAGCAAAAAACATAAAAAGTTAAACTGAAGCAGCAGAAAGCACAGAAGGTTAAAGGTTGTATGAACAGTGAAGAACTGGTTGCATAAATATAAGGTTAAAATGCATGTGGGCATGTTACGTTCCCTAATGATGTTTAGGGGCACTAGGCAAGGGTGTCTGTTATCAATGTTTTTTGCTTGATTCTTAGAACAGGCTGCATTGATTTAGAGTTTTAATTTGTTGTGGGCACAATATTCTTCATTTAGAAGTTAAGAATTCACCGTATGTGGATAATATCTTTGTCTATTAGGGCAATCCTGAAGATGCCATTGACAGCGTTGCAACATTTAAATACATTTGATAACAAAAAAGGAGGTAACAATGAAGTACGTGCATTATGACTACGTGAAGAAGGCGTCTGATTATTTATGGAAAGACAGATGCTCAATGTACTTGGGAATTTGGCTAAGAAATGATTTACTGTGGTCAGTTAATAAAACAGTTGAACTTTGAAGACTAGATTAAGAAAGGATTTTTAAAGTTAGAAAATGGTAGGTATGAAATTAGTCCAGGGAATATCAGCAGTTCATTTTTTGTATTAGTCCTGTTGTTGAATGTGTATAATGCATTTCCTGCTGAGATTATGTTTAAATAAGTTAAGACTATGATGTGTGATTTTATTTGGAAAGATGTCAAGCCTAGAGCATTTTAAAGTAACTTAATGGAATTATGATAGTGGGGAGGTATGAATAAGTCTGAGCTGGGGGTTATATTATGAAGAAGAATGAGCCTCCCAATGTCTACTGTAACGTCTGACTTATGATGCAATGTGGAATGCAAGGATGAAATTAATGATAGAGAATGATGGAAAGTTTGATAGGTCTGTCTTTTGGGCTTTATACTCACATAAGCTTTATGTACCATGTGGTATGACACAAGACATGTTTTTGAGAAGCTTTTTAAGGAGACTCCATCTCAGACCCTCAACTATGTGATGCCTATTGGGAAAAGTAGATTTCTAAAACCAGGAAAAAAGGGTTTTATCACACCAGTGAGACAGCAAAAAAAGAACAGTGAAACTGCGTACTGTTGAAGTGGGATGGTGCCTGGCCTACATATTTACAATAAATATGGCTCATTAAGGTTTTTGAATGTGGAATATGAAGATATTAATTAAGATAGCCTGAGTGATATGTTTGACAGAGTTAATAAAACTTATTATTAAACATATGATATCCCTATGATGGGTTCATAGCTTCAGTCCAGAAAAGCATTAAGGAGTCTAGCCCAAATTTCCAATTGCCCCAAAACACTGTCTGGCTAAATAACTTGTTCAGAGTCACACCATAGGCAAATGAGGGTGGAAAACTTCAAACCTTGCACCTTTGGCACAGGAAGCAGTTCACTAACAAGTCAGAGCTTTAGTTCTCTGCATTAATTTCCAGACCTTATTGACTGAAGTTAGAGGGAATGCTCCATTTACAAAGCATGTAGTAAGCAGGCAATTTAAGGCAGTCATAGTACTAAGTACAAAACCTGGTAGAAAATATATGACAGACGAGAGAGAGACAGTAAGAGAGAGAGAAAGAGAAAGGGCCTGTACATTCTAAAGACGAGATTAGCACATTTTCTTGTGACTATATTTGCCACAGAATCACAAACTTTCAGAAACTTTGCAGACAACCTATAGTAGAGTTCCTCCTTAACTCGATTTAAGTGCAAATTGGACCAATGGATGGGTAATCAGAAATTCAGCCCTGCTCTACTGTCTATGTCTCTGGTTGGCATAGGCAGTCAGTCAATCACCCCCTATATAAATCAAATGTGTCACATTTGGATTACATAGCTATGCTTATTAGGACCCTAATGGTCATGTCCTAGTATACACCTATGAACCCATGACACATGTATTTAGAAGGGTCTATATTAGTTCTTTGAAATGTATTTTCAGCAAACACCTCTTCATCGACCCATATTCAATGAAAATCACTTCTGTGATTCGCTGAATTTTCAAAGAGCAATGACGTAGTTGGCCAATTAAACAACTTTGCCCTTTTCCCCACTGTAGTGCAATCTCAGAGTTGGTACATGCATATATATATATATATATATATATATATATATATATATATATATATATATATAGTCAAGGGGGTGGGTGGTGAACTTGGGTGGGTTTGATTTAGTTAGTTGTGGGTCCATTGTGCTGTGGGGCAATAGTTTCATTGCCCTTGGAAAATTCAGCAAATTGCAGAAGTGATTTTCGCTGAATATGGGTCAATGAAGAGGTGTTCGCTGAAAATACATTTTGGCAAACACAGATGCATTTAGAAATACCTTTGCACACTGCAAAGACTGAGAAGAACTTTTTCTGATTATGAATACTTCTTGCTGGAGGTGTGATTAAGGTGTACTGTGTATAAGGGGAGCTTATTTGTTGGTCATGTTCAGGTTTAGTGACTTTCAGAAATAAACTGGCACATCTGACATTAAGGCTGCTACAAAAGGATATAAAGATTAAAACATTGTTATGTGGGGGGACAATGGCATCTAATGCAGTAATCATGAAAGCACTACTCTGTTTTTGGTTTTAGCAATAAAGAAGTAGCTACTTGGAGATGGAAATCTAAAATGGTCCCAGTAGTGATGGATATAATTTTGAAGAAGGATGAGCTGGAGGTTAGAGGAAGTTGAATAACAAGGAAAACATAATGAGAAGAATATGTAGCCATGTGAATACATTGGGAAAAAGTGCAGGGAATCAGGTAAAGATTTATGCAATTAAAGGGGACTGACTATGGATTGCAGAGAAACCTAAGTTCGTTTTTATTTTGATATCATTTATTTTTCAGTGTTCTGAACTGAAACTAAACCACTCTGCTATTAAGGTATTGAATGTTGAAGCCTTACTTGGTAGAAGGTTTCAGTGCTGCACAGCACCATTCTTACAATTTAGATATATTTTTTGAGCTAGCATATATGGTTTATAATCACTGAACATATAATACCAACTTTACAGAGCAGTTGGAAGTGTGCATTAAAATGAGATCAGTGAAACAGCTGGGTGTCTTGTACAAGATAAATGTAACTGCATTTGCTGCAGGCATTGATGTTTGGAGGTTTAACTGTAGTGGGGGATGTGGATGAGAAATCTTTAGTAGTACTTTCAAGATTATTTGAATAAGGCACTGTTGATGAAGGCCTGGAAGTTTGAGTCACAAAATCTGTGCCATATATACAAGGCAGGTGTCTCTTAAGCTGAGTTCCTCGGTTGAGTTAGTATCAGTGATTAAACCTTGAAATCCCTGCTAGGAATTGGATACATTAATCTGAAATTTGGACTAGCTGGTATCTTATTAACTAGTTGTGCAAGATAACAAGTTAACAAGATTGATTCAGCTGTATGCATCTCATGTCATAGCAATTGTGGGTTGCACTGGCCCTGACACGGAGAGCCATGTTATTTAAGGTTGATTCATTTTATGGAAATAGCTGATGTGCATTGAGGACATGATAAGCCAGTCATATTCTGGGACTGTGATATACCTACATGCATTACTAAAGTAGTTATGTTTACTTAGTATCATAGTGTACTCGTTTTATTGGTTACTGTCTAAGTACTGGAATTTCTTTTCTTTTCTTGGTCTAAGCCACAGACTGTAGGCTCACAGTGAAGGAGTTACTGGGAATAAACACTGTGTTACTTTATGAATTATCAGTATAAGTCTACACTGTTATCCGTAAAACATAATGTATTGCATTTTTATTGCTATTTTGTATATATCTTTCTGTACCTACATGTTATGCTCCTTACAAATCTTGAGGGAACTGAAATACTTGAATAGATCTACATATGTGCACAGGTTGCATATCATACCTCTCAACTGTCCACATTTTCATAGAATGTCTATATTTTTGCTCTTATTTTTGGCCTGTTCCTCATAAAATTTCTGTTTTTCTGGTAAGCCATTGTGGATTGAAGTTATTAAATTATACTAAATAATGATACACAGTTTGAGTTTCAGACGTCATATCCTTCAGAAAATAGATAATGATAACAAATCTGTCATTCTATTGAGTTTTAGACTTCATATCCTTCAGAAAATAGATAATGATAACAAATCTGTCATTCTATTGAGTTTTAGACTTCATATCCTTCAGAAAATAGATAATGATAACAAATATGTCATTCTATTGAGTTTTAGACTTCATATCCTTCAGAAAATAGATAATGATAACAAATCTGTCATTCTACCAACTTTAAAGGTTTATAGGAGCATTATTTAAAATCTGTCCTTATTTTAAGGCATTTGCCACCCCCCCCCCCCACTTGTACAGATTTTTGGTGTTGTGAGGCTGAAAGGTATGATGCATGCTGTTATACAATTTTTATGGCATTTGTTAAAACAGTATAATAATTTAATCCGTCTATAGAGAAAATTCAAATTCTAACATAACAATAAAGCTGTGATAGTATTTCAGTCAGATAAGTACTGTTTAACTAAATATTACCTTACTGTATATCATAAAAATTGCATACTGTTGAAAACTTGTGATAAACGTGCATTGACTATAAAAATGTTATAACTGTCACTGTTGAAGGAGTTTTGCATTTGGTCACCCAATAACACTATTAAATACTAATCTATGTAAAGGTGTTAAACTACTATTAGCTTACATCTATATTCTCAGGCTGAAGACACCTGAACCTTCTTTATTTCTCTGTGTATTGCTGAGGGTGTCATACTTACTGTTGATGATTAAACACAAGCTTATTTGGTTACTTTATTGTATCTAGGCTTTGATTGGCTCTGTGGTACAGGTACATAAATCTGTGATTGCGACCCAGACGACTCGGGTTCAGCTGACATCCTCAATGATGGAAGAATGAAATTAGAGAGTGAGGGTGAGCGCTTGAAACTGTAAACCTGGCTTACCTATCCTAGTGTAAACCTGTCTTACCTACCCTAGTGTAAACCTGTCTTACCTACCCTAGTGTAAACTTGGCTTACCTATCCTAGTGTAAACCTGGCTTACTTATCCTAGTGTAAACCTGGCTTACCTATCGTAGTGTAAACCTGGCTTACCTACCCTAGTGCAAGCTGTTGTTATGCTGCTGGTTCTGCTATGCGTATTCACTATAGTCTTAACCATACACATGTAAGCAGGTATGTGCTTTGTAAAAGGTGCAGAAAGCCCTTTCTTCTGCAAGAGGATATGTCAGCCGCAATGAAAGGGGTTAGAATTTAGCAGAAAAAACACAGTGCCTGCTGGATGACCGCTATACTCTGCATATGCAATCAACTCCCCCCACACACAAACACACACTTGGGTGCATGGACACTGGGAAGAAGGGTGAGGTGACGAATGTGTCAACATGAGTAGAAAAAAAAAGAACTAGATATTCACATGATTAAGAGGAGGAAAAAAACATAAAATGATAGGCTTCCATTATCCAACTAACCTACCTGCTTGGAATAAATAAAATAAATACTTTTGACCTCTATATGTCCTTATAGTGTTTATTCCTCAGTTGATATGTTTACCTATCAGATGAGACCTTGGGAAACACGCATGGCTCACACAGCAGAATCATTTGTATGCATCCCTCACCAAAAAAAAAAAAATCATGGAATTGTTTTTGATGCTAGCATCTGTCATATCCTTCTGCACAGTGAGATTGTTTCATCTGCTAGAGCGCTTATTAGGGACTTAGTTGGGTGTTAACCTGCACTTAAGGGCTACTTTCACATTAAGTTCCAAGACCATCCATCCTCTGGCAGAAGATATTTACCTGGTCTCTCTGACCTGGACAGCACTTCAGGGAGCTCAAAATGTAGTTGTTTACTGGCCAGAGTGCACCTTTGTTAGTTTTAAACCATTTTTCTGCATGCTATAAATTAAGTGTGTTTTTGCAGAGCTGTTCACCACTCAGTGGTGGTTAGCACTACCCTGTATAGTACCAAACCTATACAGTGAGTACTTTAACCCATAAAACAGAAATACATTGCATAGAGTTAAGCTTAAGACAGTTAGTCAGATCAGCAAACAGATCATATATCATAGCTCTATCTGACCTCTAGCCTTCACCCTAGACACCACTCAGGTGAGTCATGTTAAACCAAGACCCTAAAGCATAATAGCCCAACCCTAATACAGGTCCTGACAACATAGATTTGCAATTTTCTAATGTTGTTGTGGCCAGCTTGGTAGATATGGGCATCCTGAGGCAATGTAGCAATTGTGTCATGTACTCACACAGCTTTATAATCCTTAAAGAAACTAACACAGTATGAAAATACATACATAACTTCCTTGGAGGCAAAAATCTTACTTACCGACAAGTCTGTCAAGAACACACACACACTACATCCTTCACACATACTGCTCAACACAAACATAGACCTTCTTGTGCTGAGGCACTTAAAAGAAACCTCTTCAAACCTCAAAGACCTACTAAGCCATCAGACTGCAACACCTATGCTCATCAATCACTAAAGCACACATCAAAACCAATACCTAACACTAATCATAAGCCTACACCCAATGGTCCCCCAAGAAGAAAGCCTAGAAGGCAAGCAAACACTTTACTTAATACTCTTGTCATAGAGTCTCAGTTGTACAACACACAGATACTCTTCCCAAAAGGCCGTACAAGAAGAAGATAATGGCTAGTTGTCTATCTTGAGCCAGGATCCACAGTATCACACATGCACTCAAGGCACTGCACTACAGGTACCAATATGTACCTTGGTTTGGAGGGAGGGATATATTGCACAGAGTATACCACTGTTGTGGAATACTCTTCCCATCCATATAAAACAAAGTTCATCCCTGTCCACTTTCAAATGCAACTTAGATGTATGGATGCGAAAAAAAAAATTTACCTCGGGACTGACCCCATGTACTACTGTTGGACAGAGGCAGCTCCTAAATGCTTTATCCTATGCATAAGTCCCATCAGGTTATCTATGGCATGATCCTAGTTATTCTATTAGAGGTAATATATAATTATTGATCATTTGATGGGTGAGGCTAGTCTATAACCAATGAATGGTTATTTCAAACACAAAAGGTAAAACTGGCTAGGATTAATATGGCTGTAAGGACAACTAGACTAGCACTTACTATGAACCCAAGAACCTGTATGATTTTATCATAGTCCATGTGGGTGTAAATGACCTAAGACATACCTCACTGGACTATAGGAAAATAGATATTATGGATCTCTTGGATCTCTCTGAATATGTGTCAGTGACAGATATGTGCCTTGCATTGAGCACCATTCTATCTTTACCAAGGATGATGGCACAATATGAACTGAAAATTATTGATTTTAATAATTGACCTAGTTTCTGGTGCCACTTTAGGGAAAAGCAATATCTATCAGCATGGGAGGACATAGTTATCAAACTATTTTGCTTTGCCAGGCATGGTCTACATCTGTCCCCTCTGAGCTTTTGGATAATGGCTTAAACTTTATCCATCCCCTTACAGCCTATTTTAGGCAATGTCAAAATTACAAAACTATCACCATGGAACAAAAAATAAAAATAACAAAGAAAAATCAAAGCAACCTGATGGTGTTACTGTTCAATGCTAGGAGCCTAAACAAGGATCTCCACATCCTACAAGCTCTCCTCACTCTGGAGAACGTAGACTTCTGCGGTGTTACAGAAACTTGGTTTAAAACTGCAGAAAGTACTCTGTCAGTGGAAGGCTACATTGCCATCTACACATTAGACCAACTGCAGCACCAGCACAGACAGGGGCTAAAGGTGGAGGTGTCTCACTCTATGTTAACAGCAAATACAACTCTAGGTTGGCTAAACAGGATGATGCCCCGGAGTTCATCCATGTCCAGGTTTCAATAGAAAAGGTTCCTTACCATGTCCTGGGCAGGTACAGGTCCCTGCTATGACCTACAAAGCTCATAACTGTTACCTAAACCTACTAGTGATGCTCACCATCCAACCAAATGTCCTATTCAGGGGAGACTTTTACTACCCATCTATAGACTGTGAAATGCACACAGCCTCTAACTCATAGGCACATTTCCTGGACTTTATCAACACAAGCACCCTGGACTACATAATATACTTTCCAATTCCCAACTTGGGAGAGTGCTGTACGCCTCAACCCTACCCCTGTGTCACATCCTCATTGCTGAAGTCAGACCACAATGCTGTCTCCCTCAAAATAAAAATCAACCTGGAAAACCCAAATAAACTCATAACAGTTAGGAACTATTCTAAAGCAAACTTCATCCTAGTAAGCAACAGTTTGTCAAAATTCACTGCTCCCCTAAACCCCAAGAACATAGCTACCTATGCAGAATTATTTACAGAAACCCAAAACAAGCATGTAAACAGCTACATTAAGGCTGTCATACCTATCCAGGGGTGGCTCGTGCTATAGGACTGCAGGACTGCAGCCCTCCTACCTCTGTAGAAAAACAAAAAGTAACATTTAAAATAAACATAAACATATTAAAAAATAGAAAACTTAAAATTAAAAGTCCCAGACACTCTGCATGCATGCACTGAACTCACAAACACAACTCCAGACTGTTTTGAAAGCAGTCCGGACAGGGGGAAAAGCAGAGATGCCCCACAGATGCCCAGAAGTCTATGCGGTGACAACCGCACAGAACAGAGGAACATCAGACTGCATCATCTGCAGTCTAAACCACTGAGGAGTTGAGTTTTCTGTAACTGGACCAATCAGGCTCTCACAGGTGGGACTTTACTGTGTGTGCATGGGACTTTGGAGTGTGCACAGTACTTTTGATTCATGGAGCTAATGGGAGCTTTTGCATGAAGCCTGTACTTTGTTGGAGTGTGTGCAGTACTCATGGGACGTATTTTTGAATGGAAACTGTACATTTGGGTCCGTGGCACTTTCGGTGCAGCATTGATGGGGCATACATTTGAATGGATTCATGGAGCTTTGGAGTGTGCAGATTTATTTATATAGGTAAGTGTGTTGACTGGAATTCAGAGAACTTTGGAGTGGTGTGTGTGTGTGTGTGTGTGTGTGTGTGTGTGTGTGTGTGTGTGTGTGTGTGTGTGTGTGTGTGTGTGTGTGATGTCTCAGTTGCTACATGGTTGTGGGTAGAGAATAAGGCTTGAACCCTGTACTGTGGGCCAAAGTGGCAAGAGCCTGAATTCCCTACCCACCGCCATTTGTAAATAAAATGCAGATTTTTGCCTCATATTTGTTCTGTTCTTCATAAAATCTGTGGTTTCTGTATTTTTGTTTCTTATTACGCACAGTAGTGCAGTGGTGCAGTGGTAGCATTGCTGCCTGACAGCTACAGGTTGTCTGGTTTGATTCCTGGCTGGGGTGCCTTCTATGTGGAGTCTGCATGTTCTCCCTGTGTTTGTGTGGGTTTGTCTGGTGTCCTCCCATCTTAAAATGACATGTGTCTGGAGTGTTTCTTCCTTTGCCTCTGCCAAAAATTGGCATTTGTTCCAAATCAGACTTTCCTGGTTAACAAATAGAAATGACAAGCATTGGAATTTCAGACTTCATATTCTTCAAAAAGTACATGGTAACACAAAACCTATTATTATAGCAAGTTTCTAAGTTTATAAGATGGATATTTGAAATCTGTCCCTATGTTTGGTACTGTATTCCCCCATTATTGGCTTTGTCCAGGTTTTTGTGCCAAGGTTGAGGGTTATGGTGATAACTGAACTCACTGAATATTTTTGGGGGCTGTATTCCCCCATTACTGGCTTTGTCTACATGTTTTTGCTAAGAGGTTGAGAGCTATGGTGAGAACTGAATTCACTGAATATGTTTGGGGGCTGTATTCCCCCATTATTGCCTTTGTTCGGGTGTTTTGTGCTAAGATGTTGACAGCTATGGTGAGAACTGAATTCACTAAGTGGTAGCCATTTAAGTTTCAGTCTTCCTCTCTTTCATAAAACAGATGATTTGGCATAGTGGTATGTTGCTCTGACTGTTTTGCACAGGATCCTGGGTTCAATACTTGGCAGTGAAATGTATGGTGGTAACACAGCATTTTATTCTAGCAACTTTCCAACATTATACAAGCAATGTTTAAAATGTGTCCCTGTTTTTGGTCTTTTGCCCCCTCCCCTAAATTTTGGCTTTTTCCAGATTTCTTGTGCTGCAAAGTTCAGAGATACAGCTGAGTGTCAAGTAGATTTTACAAGAAGCTGAGAGCTGCAGGGGAATAAAAGTTTAGTGATGCTTATCCTGAGGTTGCTCGCATTGTTAATAGCACAACAGGTAGTATACTTGCTTTTGATGCAGAAAACTGTGGGTTCTCCTCCCTCAGTAGGCAGATGCATTGCTGATACTGTACTGTATTGTAAATGGGGTGGATGCTGCAGTCTTTTTTGGTGAAGATACCTAGTAACTATGAACCTGTTATCAGTTTACCATCCATTCCCTATTGCAATATGACTAGCTTATAAATTTTTTAATGCAACATAAGCAATTTATTCCTCAAGGGCAACAGGCACTTTATTTGTAGTAGATGAAACAATGAAATATAAAGTTGTTTGCTAGCAGCAACCTCTTCATTAGTTACAGATTTCTTTAATGTGGAATTATTTAGATGACTTTTACTTCTTCAGAGATTGTAAATATTTACTGATACTGGTAGACTGTAGAAGTTTGAGTAGACTTTTATGATAGAAATGTTCTGAATTGGGCAGTTTTGTCATTATTGGTGCATGCATTTTGTTGTTTACTGGAAAAAAATTCTGAATTGGGCAGTTTTGTCATTATTGGTGCATGCATTTTGTTTCATTGTTTACTGGAAAAATGTTCAAAATAAATTTAAAATGCCCTCTACAACTGTACTATATTGTACAAGGAATATAATTTAATACATTCAGAAAGGTGTATCAAAGACCACGTGTATGTTTCGTGTGCAAGGGTCCTACGATTTGAAAACAGCCCAAAGTTAATCTTTATCTGCCACTGGCAAAATGCATTTTATTTGAATGTGGGTTTCAATGCTGTTTCAATGCATATGAGTTTCAAGGGCAGAAAAGTTTTAATGCTAAGTCTATTTTCATTGTGAGATTGCATTTCTTTGCTTAGCAGATGTCTTAGTGTTTGTGCTGTAAAATGCAAAATAAAATTTCAAATGAAGTCCAAATCATCGTAGAAGTAAAGTAGTATGCACATTAGTGTTTATGGTAAATGGGGCGAAATAGCCAAGTAATGGTTTATTGGAATGGCTGCAGGGGGGGAGGCTCATTTGACCATGATTTTGTGAGGGGTAAGGGCGGAAAACTCAAAGACAGCCCCGGCTGTACTATACCTCTCAACTGTCCAGATTTTCACAGAATTAATAGATTTTTGCTTCTTATTTTTGGTTTGTTCCTCATAAAATGTGTGGTTTTCTGGCAAATAATTTAGGAATTAAGTCACTAAATAATGACAGACACTAAGTTTCAGACTTCATAACCTTCGGAAAAATGCATGCTAAAGCAAGACCTGTTATTCTATTAACTGTCTCAGTTTATACAACAATTTTAGTACTTTTTATATGCTCCCCCAGTATATTTGGCCTTGTTCAGATTTCCTGCATTAACAGGTTGAGAGGTATGTACAAATAAATTGCTTTAAAGAATTAGGCATATCCAACCTCTCAACTATCCCTGATTTTGGTTCAAAATGTTGCTCTTCCCCTAATAATCCTGCCGCAAAATGGCAATTTTGGAAGAAAATGTGGAGGGGTTACAATTAAGAAATAACTGTAATAATTAGAGTTATAGATTACTTTTATTTCAGAAATGCATGTAGATTATTTTATTTTGTCAGCTGCTCAAGTTAGCAGTACTAGTATTAAAAAAGTGACCCTTTTTTGACATGTTCCCAGCTGTATTGTGTGGCTATTTTATATTTTTTCATCACATTTTTGGTCCATTTAACATATAATTGTGTTTTTTGGCAAATTAGTGGCAAATCATTAAAGACTGAAGTTAAAAAAAAATAATGGCAATCATTTGAGTTTCAGATTTCATATCCTTCATAAAATTCATGCTAATGCAAGACCTACTATTCTATTATCTTTCTAAGTTTATAAGAGCAATATTTAAAAATTGTCCTTATTTTTGGGGCTTTGTCCCACTTCTATGTATGGCTTTTTCCAGATTTCTTGCTCCGAGGTTGAGAAGTATGGCAAATGTGTCAGGGCCATCACAGTCAGCCAGAGACATTTCAAATTGTGACATACTTGTTGCACCCCACTCCCCCATGTAGTGTGACTCTGGATGTGTCCAAACAAGGCAAGGAGCAGTTATGCAGTGTAAATGTGCAGAGTATACACCCATCCAAGGCAGACACAAGTACTACTTTTATTCTGCCCTTGATTTTGCAGAATTTTCTGGTTTCTGTCATATTTTTATACTGTTGATTTATGCTTATTATTACTCAAAAAGTGCCTGTTGCTCTGTGTTTAAGTAGCAATGCTTTAATGACCATCAGATAAGCTTGTCTGAGATTGTAAGATGCAAGTAAGCTTCAATAAGCATACTGTTAAAGAATTGCCAACATTGAAAGCATTTCTGTTGTTGCCATGCAGAGACTACTTGCATAACTAGATAATGTATAAGCCTTGGGTATTGAAATGCATATGACAGTATTTGTAATAAAGGACAGGATTACATTATTTTAAGAAGCTCATTACATTTGTTGGAGACTTGCAGTAATCTTTGCAGGCTTTACCTGTAAACCAAACAGAATACCAGTCTATCATGTGTGGTCCATTACCTGTACAGTTATCCTCTAAGCAATGTATCTTGAGCTTGTTTCTTGTTTGCTTTTCATTTTTTACTCAGATCATGTTTTCCCCATGAAACAAGTAGATAGTTGTTGTCAAGCAGCAGGTCTTTTTTGGATAAGAAACATTTTTACAAGTGGGGGTATCACAGAGATTGCTACTTTCAGCATGTTACTTGGTACTTTAATAAAGCTGAATATAAATTATAATTAGAACTGCAGTGCAAGGAGAAGTGGTGTGAGTTGAGTGCTGCTTGTTTTTCTTATACTTGATTTTGACTGGCATTCCAGTAATGTATTTAAAAAGTAATTTATTTTTTCATGCCTCACAACCTTTTTGTTTCCATCTAGATATTAAGTAAGCTGTCATGCAGCCAACGCATTGAAATATTTTTTTCTTCTACACTTCATTTTGTCTTGATTGGACTCACATAATGACGGTTTAGCACCCAGGGCAGCATATTTAATTAAAGTTACAGGTTTTCTGGTTTTGACCCTAGCTCCTCCCCTTTCTATTTGGCCACACCCCTTCCCATTGACCCCCAGCCATTCAGCTGTCTCCTGCAGCCCCCCTTTGATTTGAAGTCACCAGCCACCACTGTACCTATCAGAAGTAAGCCTGGATCTAACACCAAAGAAAACACACACTGGTGGAATACTTAAGCTATATAACAAAATAAAAAATGTCAAGGCCAAAATCAGAAAGAACAACTCTTGTAGAGACAAAAGTTCTCTGATTCAACTAAACAAGAAACTAAGTGATCTAATAAAGCCCATCAAGGGCAATTATGAGGTAGCCAGTGAGGCTAAGGAAAATCACAAGCCCTTCTTTAGCTATGTCAGGAACCTTTAAGGTAATCCGCAGCAGTGTGGAGAACTGGTAGTAAATGGCACAACGTTCACTGACCAGAGTGACATGACAAATCTACTGGCTGATAAATTTCTAGCATATCTTCCCAAATAGCAACAGGAAGCTGGTTGTAGGCACTCACTAAGGCCAAAAACACTGCTTTAATGGGCCCTGACAATATCGCTGGTTGCCTCCAAAATAGCCTAAAACAGGACATAGCAGCAATACTTGAGGGACTCTTCAACTACAACCTCAAAACAGGTTATGTGAATGGAGGGCTGCAACGGTCATCCCTGTTCATATGGGTGGACCACCAGCAAGTGTCATTTTCTGTAGGTAAACTGTTGTCTTCTTGTTCTCTAGCTGAGACAGTATTGTTAAAACTAGAGATTAAAGCACTTACAATTAGCCTTGGTAGGAGCTTGGCTGTTTTGCAAAAGCTGTTGTGTCTGGCTTATCTAGTTTGTTCAGATCGGTTTTACTGACTGAATTGCTATCCTGGTCTTTGTTTAATTAACTCTTTATATTTCACTGGACAAAAACAATTTCTTGACCATTTTGGCTTACATGTTGACACTGTGAAAAACAAGTTGCTGTATCTGATATGTCTGGCTTCTTACAAGCAGCTGGATTTTTCCCCAACCCTTCCACTCTTTTGTTGTTGTGATTTTAAAAGCCAGTGTTTCTGGATTTTGCCCTTTATGGTAATGTGACTACTGAAGCCCCTTGCTCCTCCCTTAATTGCTTTTGTTAGTTATGTAAGCTTTATTGCTTTACACAGATCCAAAATACTGAGTAAACACTCAGCAAACAAGTCTTGCTCTTGAGTTAACCTCCCCTACTACAATTCATTGTTTTGACAGAGCTCGATCTCTTTGCCATAATCTGAGAGGGTCCTGTATAAATCCTGTGCTATCCTTGGCAGATAAAAAAGTGCTGCTTTGCACTTCATTTAACTGTTTTATCTGCTGATTTCTTGCACTTAAAATGATTTTCAAGTACTCTGATATTGTACTTTTTGTTCATTGCAGAGAACGGCACTTTTGATAAGCTTTACTGATAGGGTTACTGTGTAATTTGGTACTCTGTTTTTTAGTTGGTACTTAATTGTTGTATTCATGCAAGCTTTGCCCTGCTAAAGGGCCCCAGTAAAGCACCCTTATTAGTTTTCATCAACAAAGCTCCCTTAATAGCCTTCTAACCTCAATCCAATGCCCCCTTGTAGCTCACCAGTCAAAGGTCTGGACACTATGGATATGCAATTTTCTAACTTCTCTGTAGCCAGCCAGCTTGGTAGAGATGTGCATCTTGAGACAGTGCAGCAATTGACTCATGTTTACTGACAACCATGTAGTCCTTAAAGAGGCAGACACAGTATGTAAGAGTTATGTGTGAGTTTAGTTTCCAGTGGTATTGTGTAAATACATCTCTCGAGGACTGTGTCTGCTTCTTTAAGGATTACGTGGTTGTCAGTAAACAGGACTCATTTGCTACGCTGTCTCAAGATGCACATCTTTACCAAGGTGGTTGGCTACAGGGAAGTAGTACAACTGCACATCAGGTTGTCAAAACCATGCGAACAACACTCACCTCACACAGCACGCAACACACCCACATAGATTAACATGAAGCCCTTAAAAACAGAATCCTACGTAACAAAAATCACCTAGACCACCCACTGTCAAAACTAGGTTTCAGCAAGCACAAAAGCACTCAGAAAAGATCAACATTTAAATCCACACACACTGCCACTCTCAGTGGAACCCCAAACACTAAGCCCCTAAGGCAAGCAAATACACTTTCCAAGACTGTCGTAATAGGGCACTCCATTATAAGATATACCGATGCCCCTCTAGCAAGGCAGAACAAGGTAAAGATAACTGTTAGTTGATTATCTGTGGCCAGGATCTGCCAAATCATGCACACACTCAAGTCATTACGCCACATGATTCCTTCATAGTCCATGTAGGTGTAAATGACCTGAGATGTACCTCCCTGGACTATATGAAGAGACGCATTATGGAGTTTTCAAACTTTGTGTCTCAGGCTGGTATAAGCCTAGCACTGAGCAGTACATTACCATCACTAAGGATGATACCACAGTATGAGCAAAAAATGATTTCAACAATTGGCTGTCTAACTGGTGTTATTCCACGAGGATCCAATATTTGTCAGCTTGGGAGGACATGGTTAACAGACCACCTTGCTTTGCCATGGGTGGTCTGCACCTTTTCCATCTAGGCTTTTGAATACTGGCTAAAACGTTATCTGCACCCATAGTGCCTTTTATAAGCAATGCCAAACTGACAAACCTACCAACATAGCAAAATTAACTCAACTGAACCTCAAGATGTTGCTGCTCAATACCTGGAGCCTAAATAAAAATACACTCCATCCAAGTCCTTCTTACAGTCAAGGATATAGACATCTGTGCAGTTACTGAGACATGGTTTAAAGCAGCAGAATGTATCCTGTCAACACAACGTTTCACTGCCTTCCACAGTTTAGTACAGACAAAGGCTAAAGGTAGTGGTGCATTGATATACATCAATGACAAGCAAAGTTCTAAGGTGGTCAGACAGGATGACATGCTGGAGTTCCTCTACATACAGATCACCATAGACAAAATCCTGTAGCATATCCTTGCCAGCTATAGGTCACCCTCCATGTCTCAAGAATTATCATGGAACTTATCATGAAGGACGTATCAGACCTCCAGACACTGGATCCATCCCAATTTGGCGTTGTCAATGGAAGATCATGCTTACTGAATCTGGTGAACTCCTTCAAAAAGGGCACTAAGGCAATGGATGGTGGGAAATGGTGCATACTGCATACCTAGATCTGGCTAAAGCATTTGATACAATATCTCACTTGAGGATTGTGAACATCATCTGGAACTAGGAATAAACTGCTTTCTAACATGCTACATATCTAGTTGGCTCACTGATAGAACCCAGGAGGTTAGAATCAGTGAGAACACTTCCACAAAGAGGCCCATCACCAGTATAGTCCCCCAGGGCTCTGTGCTAGGCCCACTGCTATTTGGGCTGTACCTCTCAGATGTCAAAACCAATGTCACAGGCCTCTGACTAACCAAGTTCACAGATGATTGCAAACTGGGAGCAGTCATTGAATATGCCCAAGATGAGAACACCTTACAGGAAGATCTAACACAGGCAAATGTTTGGTGCCAAAGCCATTGCTAAAAACTCAATACCAAGATACACATTATTGTGTCTTTTGTGAAACTGACAAGCACAAGTAACTATGTCATCAATAAAACACCCCTTAAAATTTGATTCAGTAGTCAGGGATCTGAGAACCTCTCTAGATAGTAGTTTAACCTTCGACCAAAGTATGTCCAAGGTAACAAGAAAATCCTTCTATGTTGTTCAACTTATAAGCAAGGGCATGGTGTCTGGGTCCAGAGGGGTCATCATACCACTGTACTTGGCCCTTATCAGACCCATCATGGTGTATAATGCCCCCTTTGGTATGTACCTGACCAGACACATGCAGCGGCTGGGACGTCCACAAAGATTTCTTACAAAAAGAATATAGAGATTAAACAAAATGTCCTATGCTAATCTCCACAAACTTTTTTCTCTTTACTCAGTATTTTACAGACTTCTGAGATGTGATCTTTGCCTGGCATGCAAGATGTCCCTGGACCCTGTTGTGATGAACTTTTTGCACATCTGTAAAACAAGCAACATTAATACAACTAGACTAAAAGACCTAAGTTTTGCTTGCGGCATAAATAGGACATGTTGCAGAGACAGGTATGTCTCTCAGAGAAGTCCCATTCTCTGGAACAGGCTACCCTAGTATGTGAAGCAGAGTTCCTCCCTATCTCATTTTAAGCATAATTTGGACAATGGATTGGTAATCTGAAATTCACCCCTGGTCTGATTCCTATGTTTCTGATGGATTGAGGCAGTCAGTAAATCACCTCATATATAAATAAAATTTGTGGGTTACATTTGGGTTACTCATCTAGGCTTATAAGGGCCCTAGTGGTCATTAGCCTACACATCTGTGAACTTATGAACCTATGAGCTTACCCCAGTAACTACAGACCCCCTCAATCTGGCAAGTCTAGTTTGTAAAGCCTTGGAACAAATTATCATGAAAATGACCAAGGATATTGTCAACCTACAGACACAGAACTTATCCCAGTTTGGCTTTATTGAAGGAAGGTCTTTCCTACTTAATAGGATATACTTATTCGAAAATGTCACCATGGCTGTGGTTGAGTGGAAAATAGTGTATACCGACTACCTTGACCTGACTAAGGCTTTCAATACAATAACTTACTTAGGTATTGTTGACAATCTCTCAGAACTAGGCATAAATCCTACATAGCTCATTGGATTTACAGCTGGCTCACAGATAGGACCCAAGAAGTCAGGATCAATGAGACCACATCCACCAAGAGACCAGTTACCAGTGAAGTACTCCAGGGCTCTGTGTTGGAACTGGTCCTGTTTGAAATCTACTTCTAGGAAGTCAAGGCTAATGTCAAAGGTCTCTAGCTCAAAAAGTTCACAGAAGACTGTAAACTGAGAGCTCTCACATGGAGCTCTAACACAAACAAATGACTTGTGTAAAAGCCATAGATTAAAACTCAATGCAAAGAAATGCATTATAGAGTCCTTTGGGAAATTGGTCACCAAGGCTAATTACTTCACTGATAAAATGCCCTTAAGAGTTGACCTGGTAGTTAGGGATCTGAGAACATTTACAGACAGTAATCTGATGTTTGATCAACACGTAACTAAGATACTAAGAAAATCATTGTATGTTGCCCAAGTTGTAAGCAAGGGTATAGCATCCAGGTCCAAGGAAGTCATAGTACCACTCTAGTCAGCCCTTATTAGACTCATCATCGAGTACAATGTCCCCTTTGCCATGTACCTAACCAGACATTTGCAACAGTTGGAATGTCCTCAAAGGTTCCTCACCAGGAGAATCCAGAGTAAGAATACCCTGTTCTGCTCAGGTTCCTTTAAGGTCCTATCTCTGTACTCTATCTGCTACAGGTTACTGAGAGGCAATCTATGCCTAGTATATAAGACATCCTCAGATCCAGCTCAAATGGATCTCTTGCACATCTCCAAGGCAAAGATCACTAGAAACATCAGATCCAAGGACCTGAACTTTGCCTGCAACATAAACAGAACCTGCTGGAGGGACTGATATGTAAGGATCTCCACACTATGGAATAAACTCCCCATCTACATGAAGCAGAGTTCATCTCTGACCCTACTCAAGAGAAACCTTGATCACTGGATAGGAAATCCCAAATTTACTTCTGGTCTGTCTCCTGTGTCTCTGATGGACAGAGGTCAACATTAAATAAGTTAATATCCAACAAACATACCATACCCTTACAAACTTTAACTACTTCTTTACTAACATACCCCACCATATAGGCATCCAAGGAACTCATAGACAAAACTGGGTTGGGATTCAGAGCTAGGCTTGTAAAGACGCTGATGGTTATTAGCCTAGAATAAACCACAAACCTATGAACCTACTTCTAAACAGTATGCATGTATTGTAGTATAGTCAGTCAGTGGCATATTGTAAATTAGATTACTGTATTGTGTAAAACTATGCATCCCTATAAAGGTTAACCACATCCTGGATCACCCTGCCCTAAACACAGTTAAGTCTTCCATATTAACAACTGAAAGCTATATTACAGCAGATAAACAGCTGTGATATACTAAGTTCTTCTCCTGCACAAGGGTTCTGGATAGGCATGCACTGTTAGTATATGTTCATTCATGTATATCTGCTGTTAAACTCACAGCTAGTTTTTCATGAGCAGTCTGCAATACATGCAGATGGGATTTATTTTATGTGGGCAATCATTCAAAAATGTCCCGTCTTTCCATTAGCCCATTTAAGGGTGACAGATCATCTATGTTATTTTATCTTTTTAAAAGCCTGAAATGTGTATATTAACCTTATTTTGGCATTATGCAACATAGTTGCATGACAGTTTTCATGTGACGGAATGCATTCCATTATGCCTGAAAAAGCAAAATTTGTCCTGCATCCCAACCCAAAAATATCGACTCACCAGATGCTGGTCCGCCCATTTATTAAGATCACATTACAATAACAAAAAAGACATTTATGTTATATATCATTGCATAACATTATTAACTTACACCGGTGAGTCCAGATGTTGGTGTGGACATAAACTCTGCCTATGAAGGCCTCCTCATCTATTCAGCTTGAGTGACCTTGCCCAGTACCCCCAATACTTCCTTAGTGATGAAACCTGCATCTGTTTATTCAAGCCAGGTGGGAGGGTCACTCTAAACTTCACCTGAACCACTGAAATGATAGCTGACTCAGAATGCCTTCCTTTAAGAATCCTGGAAAGGGCACACCCCCAAAGAGATGCTGGCTGAGCACAGAACAGACAAAAATCGAATTATAAAAGACTTGTCAAACATTTTTTGCTGTTCGTGTTGTGTTCTAGTATTCAAGGTTACCATTTTGGAGTTTTGGAGGTGGTTGGTTTTATGTCACAGAACAGACTTACTTGTTTACATAAATGCCGATTGTTCCACATCCTGACCCAAAGTATCAGACACCAGTTGCCAGTGTGACCATTTATTCAGATCACATTACTGAAACAGAAAAATAACATTCTAATTCCATATAACTTTCAAGTATCATTGCATAACATTATCATCTTACACCAATGAGTCCCAATGTTGCTGGTTGGTTTACACCCCACATGTGCTAGCCTACTCATCCATTCAGCCTGAGTGGCATTACCCAGTGCCCCCTTGGCTTCCTTTGTGACCAAACCTGAATTTGCATATTTATCCTGTATAGCAGACAACATCCAGCTTTGAGCCCTGGAAAAGAAGGAGGGGGGGGTGGCACTGTACCACCCACCAGCCTGCCCATAAGGCTGTCCCCCTCCCTTTTCTGCCAGCACCACCTATGTATACATTCATATCCAGATGGTACCATGTAAAACATCAAACTCCCTTAATGACAATAACAGCTTTTCAAATAACAATAAATTAACAATCCTGCAATGCCATAGTAATTTATATATATTTCAAGAGCTACAACTTTTTTTTTTTTTTTTTGCTGATATGAACTGTTTAACATGAACTAAACAAGCAACAGACAACTATAAAAATTGCAATAACAAAATATTTTACAAGTATTTAACATTTGTAAATTGAGCAAGTGAAATCCATACTCATTCAAATGTTTGCCATCATCAGAACAACAGAAGTTAGGATCTGGTCTGGCTAAATCAGGATACTGTTTGACTCAGAACCCCTTGTGCAGGGCAGCTCTTGCAACTCTGTGATTAATGTACCCTCTGGTAAGCTCAAAGGATGTTGGTCTTACTGCCCCTCACCAATAAAGGTGAAGTATAATCGGTGACTAGAAATAAGATCACAGCTTAATATTTCTTATGCAGGAAGCAAAATCTACTAATATTCTGACAAACAAAATGGACTTTGCTACAAACCCTAAATCATTGTCTTCCAGGTGTATGACTAGGAGAGATGGAAGGGGACCATCATATCACACCATCTGCAACTGGCAATAACTGAAACCATGGCAAACCAGGAAACCCACTCCAGGAGACTGACCAAAATGATAGATCAAATTGAGGTTTGCTCCATTTTCGCAGATTGTTTCCCTGCAGGCTGCATTTCAAATAAAAGAGTATCCTGGGATCAGTAAACATCTGAGATCTGAAAAACATAAATACACAAACTGAGCCAGCTTATCTAATGTATGTTAGGAGCGCATTAGAAGCCCACCTACCTGTACATTTCAGTAACTCCACTGACCGTCCCCGAGCTTAATCAGTGGTTCTTCCACTCCTTAAGGAATGTGAGGTAAACCCCCAGGACAGATTCTTTGACTAGGTCATATCTTACCAAGCATGTTTCCTAAGGCAGAGGGAGAGATGAATTGCCTTGATGGTAGTTTGAAGAAAATTTCTTAATTAAGGTGATATATCATATACCTCTCTCCATAATGTCCTGGCTCAGTGAACTGGGCAAGAACTATATACTCTTATGCCATCCAGCAAACTTATTGCCCAAATATGGTTTGGTCAGTTTTAGAGTTCCTTGTGTAAATCTAAGCCATCTCCGAAGTCAGTACAACATATTCCCAGTCTTTTTAGATCTCCTTATATAACTCTAAATTATCTCCTGAGTCAGTACAAAATATTCCCAGTGGAGCGACTGCAGGAAATCGCTGCATCAGAAAGCACCTGTTTAAAGCCATGAAAATAAAGCTGACCAATGTACAAAAGTGTGAAACTCTCCTGTTATGGACTTGACTCAGAAAAATCACATAGCATAACATTACTTTCATAATTGCGTGCCTTGTATCCCTGCTTGATCCCTTTCATGTTACCCCAGCCTTTGATTATCCTAATAACTAACCAGCAGCACACTAAGCCAAGTGCCTGGATGATGCTCATCCCAGTTTAAGTCTTTAGTCAATGCTTTCAGTTTGCAAAGTTGCACATCCAGGCTGACCCACCACTCACATGACAGGCTTCATGTATGGTCAATAAGTAGGCTAAAAGTTTTAGTGCTTGATGTGGATTTTTCTCCAGTATGACAGCCACGAAGGGAGCAACCCTTGTTATGCATATGTTCCCAATTCCTAGCTACCATGTTTGTTGAAGATTTTTTGCCTGATAATGAAAGGACTGCTAACAAGTTTTTGGACCCTGTGTTGTCTGCTTCCAACGATGTTTTAATGCCATCTGTGTCTAATAACATGAAGACATCAATATAGTCACCCTGAATAATTTTGTCTTTAATCAGGTTAGGAATATGGAAACCAAGCCTTTCTAAGCAACACCCCAGTGACAGCAAGATTACCAACCACTGGATTAATCGCTCCAGCCTTGGTTGGGAGTCAAGATCCTCCACTATCACCTGTGTTTTCCTATCTCCTATAATTACCAAGGCTTCAAGTGCATCCATTAGTGATAATTGCATGCCAACTTTCTGGCTTCTAATCAATGTAGACATGGAATTACTTTGACTAGAACCAAACCATTTTCTTAAAACCAAGTCAAACAAAATTTACCTTTACAAACTCTTCCAAATATTCTCCTGCAGACTGACTTACTGTTGCCCCTAATACCCCCATTGTTGTCTGTTGTATCATCACCCCCCCACTGCTGAAATAACACATGAGGATCCCAAACAAAGTCTGTTCAGCATTAACCACCTCCTCTGTATCTCTTCTTGCTCTCTTTCTCATCTTTTTTGGAGGTGTGTCACTTATCTGTTTGTCCTCTGCACTACCAGGAACTCTTCCCTTCTTAGATCCCACTAAGCTTCTGTGATTCCCTTCACTTCCAATTCACCAGAATGTTCTTCTGCTTTGGAAGTCAACCTCACCCAGTGACATTTAAGTGCCTGAAGAGATGACGAATCTGAAGGTAGGAAAACACAATGTTAGTAAATCAACATAGCAAACAATATCTTATCTTACTCTCTGCCCACTCATAAATTCCTCTGCCAATTCTGACCAAATTAACTTCCTTATAGACACAATCAGGGCATTCACTAGCTAATATGATCAAGATAAAATTTAAAATAGCTGTAGAATCTGACAGTTCAGTAAACCCCACTGAGATTGCAACTATAACCACATACCCAATCAACCTTACGATAACACAAAAGGAGCCTGTACACCATTAAAGAAATACACTATCATAACATCCTTGTATTCTATACTTTCTAGCTGCCTTTTCCTACAGTGTATTCCTAAATTTTTTAGGCATGTTGTATGCTTTCCTAAAAATGGTGGAGGTGTAGGGGAGATGCGATTCTTAACATAACCCAGTAATGATTGTTATCTTACACATTGTACATTTCAACACAGAATAATGCCATTATAATTTAAAACTTGCTGACAATCCTGACTACAACCAGCTACTATGCCCTTCCCCGAGACTGCATCTCCAAACTCCAACACTTTTACCTTGAAGCCAAGCTGCTGTACCTCCCTTGAAATAGTATACGTCACAATGAGAGAAAGAGCTTGTAACTATATTGTGATGTTCAACACTACACAGCCCACCTCCTTACACTGCTCCAGACTCCAGCCTCAAAACAATCCTTTGCTGGTGAGTCTTGAAAGTGTTCATGATCCTCCGTAAGATGATACTTCCTCACTGCTATAACTCTTAGCTGAGCCAGCCCAAATTGCAACAACATGCAGTATCTACTGCCTCATGATCTGGTTTCCCATGAACAAGTCCCCAAAACTACCATCAACTAAAGCCAAGTATTTGTCCCCAATTAAGTAGTTTAACTTGGAGCTTCACAATTACTATTAGCATCCTATTCTTATAAGTGCACAACTATATAGGAAAGGTGATTATCTGCAATAATAACCCTTTATTATTCTTCATAGTCCAAATCTGCTTCAAGTGTTAGTTAAACTAATTGATAAATGGAAACTTCCTCCACAGACATATCACAAACACCTCATAGTCTCCTCCCAAGTCAATGACAGCCTACAAAGCTATTGACATACCAGCAAAGAGATCTTGCTCAATAAATGAAACAAAATTCTACAATACTTCACCAGTATGCCTCCCAGATGCTGTAAGTGCTCAACTAAAGGGTAACCAGTCTGTTCATAGGCAGCTGAACTACTATTATTCTCTTTAATTTGTGCATTACTAAGTCAAAAAATGTCCCCTGAGTTCTTGAAAATGTTAGTATCAGATACAACAGAGAGATAAGAAGACAGGCCTTTCCTTCTAAATTTATCAGGCATTCACTGATATCCCTCTTATATGCTTACAGAAGATGTTTTACAACTGAAAACTGATCCAATGACTCATAAAGAAACCCATGGTCCATGGTAAAAAGGCCCTGTTCCTACTATGTGGTATTTTGCAGTTCACAGACCCATTAGTTACAATGATGAGAGACAGCATCATTGGCTAACTTTCTTGTCTATGAATCACAGTTAAGTACTACAGAGTGTGTATCTATACCACACACAGTAGTGGCCAGACTGTGTTAGTACAGTCATCCTTTCCCCCTTAGTCACTCTGACACACACAAACACACAATAAAAGCGCATACATGGACATACACCACATACCTCATATCTGTCCCTGTCCATTTTGTCTGAACAGCCACATTATCCCCTTCTATCCTTTCCTGTTAATTCACTCTTATAATTACTGTAAGTTCTCAATGGCAGACTTTTGAGTTTCACACTTCAAATCTTTCAGTAAATACAGCTAGAGCAAAAGCTGTTATCCTATGAGTTTGAGAGGTATGTGAAATGTTTCCTGCCCCTCTCCCTTGTACATTACCAAATGCTATAGGCATTGCATAATGCCCAAGATCCTCAATGTATGTTAAACAAATCCTGCTGCACTAACTTATCACTTTGTGTAGCATGCTCATGTAGGGGTTTCCTGCATCAAAGGTACACTGTTAAAAGCACTTTTCCCCCATTTTGTTCTTTGCTTTTTCAGTTATTTCTTTTTAATGTCTATCCCTGGTATCTAGTGGTGGCACCCAAGACTAATACCCTCTGTGGGAGGGGGAGAGGGTACAAGGTTCAAATTCTGTTTAGCATCTTTTAAGGCATGCTACTTACCCCTGGTGTCTAATGGTTCCCCACACCTTTATTTTTAAATATGTGCCTTTATGACATTACCATATTCAGAATCCCTGGGAGCTAATGTTTCCCCCATCCCCATGATCCATGTTTTGTTTATGTGCTGCTCAAGCAATTGTTTATAGAGTTTTCTCTGTTGGCTAATGGTTCAACAACCTCCTGATTCTCATTCTGTTTATGTGGTGCTTGGGCACTTGTTTAAAGAGCTATCCTTAGGGGCTAGTGGGTCCTCCCACCTCCGATCCCTGTTCTATTTACATGCCATGCAGGGACCAGGCACTTTTTTAAAGAGTTATCTCTGGTGGCTAGTAATTTCCCTACCTAATGTTGCAGACTCTGCTCATTAGTCTATAAGAAGTATGATAGCAACTCCACCCCTCCACACACACACACCTGCCTAACTTACCCCTTAACTCTCCTACCACTATTTCCCAGGCAGACATGCACTCACATATATAGTCACGCAAGCAACTTGCATGCAATCATGCATGTACTTAACTTCACCACAAAACTGTAGCACTTATCTCTACTGCAATGGATGAATCCAGCCTTTTGGCAATGTTCTCTATGGCAAGGTATAAGGAGCAGACATACTAATCTACACAACCAAGTGATTCTATTGTTCAATGAGCAGTTGCCTTCCCAGATGAAGTTCTGGGGGTAAGCACATGGCTTATTAGCATATCTCTATCCCTAAGACAGCCTCATTAGCATATAGAACAGTCATGGGGACAGCCCTCCATGGTGCTGCATATCTTCATGTGAAGGCACTATGGTACTGAGGTACTGTGGCAGGCCCGGCTATGAATTAAAAAAGGTTATCTGAAGGTATAGGGTCTATATTACATATCCGAACATTTAAATGTTTGAATCGCTAAAGATCGACCTTTAGTGCTCGAACATTCAAATGTTTGAATATGTAAGAAAACAATAAAAAAAAAGGAAAGGGTTTAAGCAGGGGGGCAAGCCCCCCCTGTACCCCCAGCTACTTAAATATACCAACTCCGAGATCAGACTTCAGCGCACTACAGTGCGGAAATGGGAAATTTCCCATTCCCTACACTGTAGCGTGATCTTGGAGTTGGTATACAATGATTACACCCTTTAGTTTTTTTTTCCTTTTGTTTTTTTTTTTTTTGTAATTTTTTTATTCATATTCGAACATTTAAATGCTCGATCACTAAAGGTAGATTTTTAACGTTTCTACATTTAAGCGTTCGGATATGTAATATAGACCCAAGGAATACACAATATACCAAAAAGCGTCTGACAGTGGAAAGAGACATAAAATATTCTTCAAACAATTTTATTAGTGCTTTCGTTTAGTTATATCACCAAACTTCTTCAGACAACCTCATAATAACACAAATTCATTGATTATAGTACTTTTAAATATGTCACATGTTTTTACCAACCAATAGATGCTCATACCTCATAATTAAAACTTTTTCTTAAACATATATTAATACATAAAATTAATAGATAAAGTTATAAAAACTTTAAAACATTCACTTATTATACTTAATTCATTTTCTTTCTTATCTATCATACACTTTCAATTTTAAAAGACTATTTATTGATATCATATCATTTAAACCGGGGGCGGGGTACTTGCATTCAGGTAGATTTGCCACCATGTTTCTTTATTCTCCAATTTCAACTTCCAAGGTCCCCCTCTGGCATCTTTTGTAACTTGATGTGCTATCAGGAATTTAAAACTATGTGCAGGGTATTTTTTAAGATGTCTGTACAATGCATTTGTGTCCTTCTGGTGGGCAATATCATATATGTGTTCATGTATGCACCTCATGAAAATCTTGCACTGATGTCTACTGTGAAAGATATTGTATAACATTTCAGTACAGTCCATATTGTACTAGTGTGCTTGCAGGTGTTAAAAAAGGTTTTTGTGCTTGGCTGAGCAGAGAACTAAACCGTAATTATCATAATACTGCAGCAGTTTCCTGTGTTCTAGTGTACTGGATAATGTCATTATTCTCAAGACTGTGTATTACTGTTGACTTAATAAGTATACCTCTTATGACGGACAGTTAAACTCTAATGTTACTATAGTATATCAGTAATATGATGTATTATATAATGTCGTGTCTCACTCAGTGTGTGCTTTACTTTATGGAAGTGCTGCTTTAAAAGAGAAAACAGCATTCTTTGAGACACAATCATGCAATATTGTATTTAACTGGCGACTGCATTTTTAAATGTAGAGGCTTTAATTTAACCCGTAAAAGAAGAAATCTGTGTTGTATTTCAATATTTTATTTTCTCTAAATGGCTACATCCTTGGAAAGATGTGATGGATGGGTGAACTAGGCCATAATTTTACATAGTTTAAAGCATTCTGGGATACCAACTCCAATTATTTATTTATTTATTTAAAAAGCTGATCCGACTAGGCAGAACGCTTTTTCAGTAGAGGCTGGGGAGAAAAGCTCTGCATGAATTTACACAAAAAAAATAAATATGCTTTTACAGTACAATTTTCAGTTGTACAGCAGACAATTCAACAATTTTTTTTTAATACAGATGAGCAGTATTCATTCACCAAAATTTAACAAAAACAATATAAGTACACCTCACCCAGTAGACTGAGCTGGATTATGGATCACAAACAGAATAAGACAGGTAGGAGATTGATATAAAACTACCAGAGGAGATGATGTAGTAATGAGAGAGAAAACATCTATATCAGTTTAGATTAAAAGAAAAGAAAAAACTGGAGGATTAAATATAGTTTAAAATAGGATTAAGCAAGAAGAAATAGTATTTTAAGCAGGGGTGGAGCAAAAGCAAGTCCAATTATCCATGACCTGCATTTTTAGGACTTTTTTAAAAAGATTTGTGTGGAAGGTCTAGTTTTATAGGGAATGGTATGCTATGCTTTGAAGATAATCTATTTGAAATGATTGTCAGTATGTTTTTACAGTGACTAAGAGAATGCTGTAGCTACAGTTGTGATACAAATGCAGCAGTTCCTGTTCTGCAATAGATGGTGTGACATTTGTGTATAATAAATGTATGCTTTTTCAGCTTGCATATACTACTTCATCTAATGTTATGAGAGGGAGAACTGCAGGTCTGTGAAAACGTAAGGCTGCTGCTATCCAGATAAAACACACTTACATCTTCTTTCTGTATTAGAAATATTATAGTGTGATAGTGTGTATAAGTGAGTAGTTCTCAAATCCATGAGGTTTTTCCTTCAGTTTTCTATAAAGTTGTATCATAGGATGATTAAGAAGATGTACTTTTATTCTGCTGTCTAGGATAATATATATTTGGTCGATAAGTTTTAAATGCCTACTTTTCTGGAATTAAATAACAAAGAGGATTTTTATGGTGTAAGAATCAAATACTGCCACAACAGTCATTGTCGTAAGCAGATGGACCTGTTGGATCTCTTTTGATGATGTCACTGTGGCAGTTAAACAATTCATATGTACTAGTGTTGCAGGACTGGAAGAGCCTTGCATGGAAATACTGACTGTACTAGACATTAGGTGTCAGGTAACATGATTAATATGAATGTTAAATGTTGTGAGGCAGGCTAAGGTGGTACCTCTAGAATGAAAATTGGAGTAGTGATTCCAGTTTTTAAAAAGGGGCAGGCGGCCGTGATCAAGTTAAAAAAAGTCAAACATTATAGCTTCTCTTGAAAATACAGTGGCATTTTAAAGCTGTATGCAGATTTAAGGTCTGTCCCATCCATGTGCTAGGGTGCTGTATCAACCAAAAAAATAGCTTCTAATTTAAGATGAACAATGTAAATTCTGCCCTGACAATGGAACAGTGATTCATTTTTTTTTATTTTTTTATTTTTTGTCCCCTGTGACATATTGAAGGGGACTTTGGGAAATTTCCTTTGCAATATAGTTGTGTTTTGTGGATTTAGAGAAGGCATATGACTGTGTACATTAAAACAGATTGCCTTTTGGGAAGTATTACAAAAGTACATGCTCCTACGCCTGCCATTTCATGACATTCTGTTCCTGTATTTGAGGAGTGAGAAATGTGTCGCTGCATTCTCAGTATTACGTTGGACTTGTGCAGGATCTGTGTACGGTGTCATCAGTGGTGTGTCTTGTCTTCCTGCTGGAGAATATTTGTACAGAATATCAAAAGACAGTCAATACTTGGAGAGTAACCAGTTCAGACAGGTAAGGGCTGTTGTTTGCGATGATGTTGTATTAGCCTCGAGTGACTGTGATCTCCAGTGTACCTAGGAATTATTCACTACTGAGTGTGAAACAAACGAAATGGAAATCTGCACCTCCAAATCAGAGGCTACAAATCAATTCCAGAACACAGCAGGTTGCTCTCAGCAGGTAAGGGTGGTGTACTTACCTCAGGTGGAGGAATTTTGAGTGTCTTGGGATGTTCAGAAAAGAAGGAAGAGATGATGATCAGCAGACTGACCAGCAGAAGGGTACATTGGTGACAATGCCATTAATGTAACAGACTGCATTAATCAATGAGAAGACAGTCATCAGTCATCATTTGTTTCTGGCCTCAGCTGTGGTCATGAGCTTTGGAGACTGACTGAAAGGATGAGCTTCTGGATACAAGTGACCAAAATGAGGCTCCTTTGCAGGGTAGCTGGAGTCTCTTGCCCATGACAGACACTCCATCAGGATGTTGAAATACAGTCACTGTTGCTTTATGTTGTGAAGAGCCAACTGCAGTGATTGGCATCTTTTAATGATGCCATCTGGGTACTTCCTACAGGAGTTTTACCAGGCTTACACACTGATTAAAAGCCCTGGAGCAGACTCAGAATATATTGGAGGGATTATATCTTCCAATATGCCTGGAAATATCTGGGTATTCCAACAAATGAGATGCAGGCATGCCGCTGTGATATAAAAGTCTGTTCTGTCCCTCTCAGATTACCATAACCATGGCACTCACTATAAGGTAGCAATTCAGAAAAGAAATGGATGGATGAGTGGCTGCATGGATGAATGGATGGATGGATGAACAGAATTCATTCACTTTCATCCAACATTGAGAACAACTGTGAGAGCTCATGCTGGATAATAGATATTAAACTATTAAAACAGCAAATTTATACAAATCAGAAGAAATCTACTGATGTGTCAGTGTTCTATTGAGAATAAATCCTCCTACAACTCCCACCTGAATGTTTAGTACTTAAGAACAAATCAACACAAAGTTTCCCTACAATTATATTGGCTCTTCTCCCTCAGTCTTGCTAGATAAACTAAGTGTACAGGTATTGCACCTAGAGAAATAATTTAAAAAAATCATTTACATCCTTTGCCTTTGCAGGTCATCTGTCACCGTCAGCAATGTAAACTTTTAACCAAGTTTCTTGAGATTGATAGGAGAGTCATGATGTAACAGTAATTATGGAAAAAAAATGAACTTAACTCTAGAATCCTGTATGGCCAAGTATCTGGTATGCAAAACATATCCTTCTCTTACCATAGCATGCAGACATAGAACAGTATATGTAGGAACATAAGTGCACTGCGACAGTCATACCCTCCTCACTTGATAACTACATATTTGTGGAGAAGTCTCAGTACTCCATTAACTGAGATGGCAAGTAGGAACAAGAAATGTGTTTTCTGTTTTGCATTTTAAACAATAACTCTGAAAGAATATGATTTAATAAAAATAATCCATGGCACTAGCGTTTGGCTTAAAGGGGAATGTTGAAACAGTATCAGATCCAGTCAGAAAATATATTTTTCATAAAATAAAGTCCTCATACACCCCTTAATTTACTATAAGATGTAGTAAAGGAGATTTCCCTGATAGTTTACCTTATCAGATGAATTTGTGCTTTACCCATCTGTATATTCCTGCAGGTTTTTCATTAGCAAAGCTTGCCTATCATGGTGTTATATATTACTGGGATAATCAGTGGCAGGAGTGGGGTTATTGAGAATTTCACGCTAAAGAGCAGGTTTGTGCCTGAGGGTTTTTTGTGTATACATTTATTTACTTATTTATTGATTTAGATTTACCATCATTATCCAGAATCACAGACAGTCAAGTCATCCTATGGTCGACATACTTACCTGAAAAATCAGAATGCTAAATTCCTGTACGCCCAACATAAATACCGAACCTCAAAACTCCCTACAGCTTTGGACCTATCAACAAGCACTAACATGGGTCCAGAAAGAGTCAAGATTGGGTAGTCAGGAATGTCCGTGTTTGTCATTCCATCATTCGAGATGTAGGACATCGTAAAGGTGTACTCGACCTCCTGTGATTCTGGATAACGATGGAAAACCATTGACTTATTTTAGTTTGTTATCTGGGTGAGTGAACTTGTACAGAGATCTTTTTCTGTCACATTCTGGGACAAATGATGAAAGCAAATAGATTTACATCTTGCCAATGACATTAAACGTGCATATCAGGCAATGACATTTCATATGAAGTGCTATTACCTATATTGAACATTACATAAATTAAAATTACATTTACAAAGATACAGGTGAGCTATATATTACAAATAACAAAGGGGATGACTAGAAACTGTATCTCCAAAGAGAGGAGAAAGTGACTCTGTATAATCTGATGTTGGCTTCTCTATAGGTGGTTGAAGCAAAATTCCTAGAGAAGCCAGAGACCAAAGAAAAAGACACTGAAGAACATAATATCAGTTACTGTTTTCCATAGGAAATCTTTGTTGCGTGCATTTTCTATGTGTGTACCAGCAATGTTCTCCTTATTTTTAGAAGATTTCTTCTTTCTTCAAGTTGGTGAGTCTATGGACTTGTTATCTATAAGTTCAGGGGGGTGGGGGCTTCCTCCCCTGCAAACTTGCTTAAAGTTAAGTGTTTGCCCTTCTGTATTTTGAATATTATTATTATTATTATTATTATTATTATTATTATTATTATTATTATTATTATTATTATTTCTAGTAATTTCTGATGCTCAGACATGTGCAGATTGACAATACATTGTAGAGTCCTGATGTTGCACAAAGAACTGCCAAAGTGAATGGGTATAATGTATACAAATGAATAAGATAGAATTGGCTAATATCATCTGCCACAAAGCTCCGACAGTCAGGGTCAAGTTTGGAAAAGGAGTTTTCCCAGCCACTTGTTGGTAAAGGGGCTAATTATGGTTTCTAGGAGTATGATCAGAGAAGTGAGTAATTAATTTACTTCTAAGAGGAAGACAACGTCACTTCTTAAGAAACTTAAAGGTTAGTGAGTTTAAAAGAAATGAGGCCCTATGGCACATCAGCAGCCATCTTTCTTTTTTGATGGAAGTACAGTAGTGGTCCTTGTTCTGTGGAAGGGATGCAAAGCTCAGTATTTTATTTCCATTCTTCTCTTCTGTAAAATAGAATTGCTGTAACAGGAACAATGGGCTAAAACAGTGAGTCCATATTCTAGTATTGTTATAAGGACATTAAGAGTGATAGTTCTTCTGGTATCAGCCAAATGGGATTAAATCCACATGATGAACCATCCTGCCATGGATTGTTTCTCTTATATCATAAAAAGGTTTTCATGGTGAATTTCATTTCTTAAAACCAGTAATTGTTGTTACTATTTTGCCATGTCTTTATTACTTTAGTAATTCCTGTATCTTTGGTTGCAGTATTATATTACCCACAATGACTTCTGTTTTTATACTGCTTAACTTCCATGCTCACTGTGTTTACCATTGCTATTTCTTTTGCACAGTACTACATGTGGGCCTATCACTGCATCCACCACATTACAGAACATTAATTATCTCTTATACTTTTACAGAATGTTTTACATAAATTGAACACTTAGCTCAGTCTGCATCTTGCAAATCATGCTTATTGCCTGTGTTACATGGATGACCACAACATCACAGCACATGGCATTGTTTTCTCTGAATTTTAAAATAAATCTTGGAGGTTATGAAAGATTGTCTAAAGGCTTATATGAGGTTTCTAACCCAAAGTTGATTCTACACTTATGTGATTTGTTACTATAGTAGGAGGCAGTTATAATGCCATGTCTCAAAATAATGTATTCTGTATAATTATTATAATTAGAATGGTTAATCAAGCAAAATTTTGTGCAGGTGTTCTAAATGGATTTAATTGCTTGGAACATACATTGTTCAGTTGATTCATTGCATTTTCCTGACTAACAGCATTTACTCTCTCTGTGATATAAAACAAATGCAAAATCAAAGTTTTGATACATAAAACAAAGTTCATCCCTGTCCATTTTCAAGCACAACTTAGATTTATGGATGGTAATCAGAACATTTACACCAGGACTGCCCCTTGTCCTACTAATGGACAGAGGCAGCTCCTAAATATTTTATCTCATGTATGGCTCCCCCTCAAATTATCTATAGTATGATCCCAGTTATTCTCATTGAGGTAATATATAATTATCAACAATGGGATGGGTAAGATCAATCTATAACCAAATGGAATAGGTTATTTAATGAACAAAAAGTAACATTGACTAGGCTTAAAATAGCCTGCAAGGACAGCTAGTCTAGTACTTACCTATGGACCTATGATATACTAATGTTCAATTACTAGTTTGACTTCACTGCTGTTTAACTCCATCATATATATGTTAATAATTCTTAGTAGTCAAAATTCATGTTACTTTTGGCAATAAATATTTACAATGTGAATGTGTATGGTAATATACTTGGATCATTATTCATCTGTAGTACATAATTCTTATAAACTGCTTGTGCTTTCTCTTCTTAAATTTGACCATGCCATTTAGGCATTGGTGAAACATAGTCTGGCATAGACAAATAGCATTGCGCATTGTGTATCATTTTGCACTACTGGAATTATTAATGTAGGTCTTTTGTTTAATGAACTCAAGAAGCATTCAACTATATTGAAAGTTGTCCACAGGGTAATCACATGCTATTAAATCCCAATAAATTAAACTAATTTTCTATTTTCCAAACTTCCATTTCCATGAAAAAAACAACTTTAAAATTTCTTCCTTATATAATACCATAATTGAACATACAAAACTAGTTGGCATGACAATCAACAACAAAATTTAATCCAATTTGCATATCCACAACAGCATCAAGAAAAATCATCAAAAACTAGGCACCCCGCATAGATTGAAGAAATTCTTTACAGACTCTGGCAAGGTAACTCTAGTTGCTACTTTCTTCTTACCCTCTTTCCTAGATGGAGCTCCTATCATGACCAACCTGCAAGCTTCACTTAGTTCTGGACTTGAACAGCGCAATAACAAAGTCACCAGATTCACTTGCAACAATCCTTACCATAGCCACCACTGCTTAGCACTAAAGCACTAAAAACATTTAACTGGCTCTAGCTACCCCACCACCTACCTTATACTCAGCTCACCTTAACCAATAAAAACATCCATACCCCACCTGCCCTGCTCATCAATTAGACCCCCCCACACCAATACTATCTTCTAAATCATCCCCTTCAGTCAAATAATAAACAGCTGCCTACTGTGTACAAACTACTAAGGGCTGCTGTGGTCTGGCTCTATTCCAATAGTATAGCTAGACCTTGGAATAAAATTCCTGTATCAGTCAAGTCTATTTCAAAACAGTGCTAAAAAACATCTTCTCTGCCTTCTTGCTTTGTCCCTGCTCCTCATCTGGGGCATAGCTCTCTAACACCCTTCATCATCTTTCTTGTACTAAAACACTAAATCACTTAAATATTTTGCTTTGTTACACTTCCTAAATTACTGTACCTACTTCTAATTAGCACAACACAAATGAGTATTCCATCATGACTTCTAGGTTAACACTCAGACTTGCTTATCTCCTCTAATACCTCACTCTGTCTTAAATTACCCCTACCTGTCTTATACATCACTCTTCTTATCTGTAAAATTTCTCTACAAGGCTTACCAATTTAATGTTTGTGAATATTAATAAACATTTTTATTATATTGAATGTTGTGCTATGTATTCAATGAAACTGCATTATAAAATTTGTTATTGCAAATATTGACTGCATTAGATATGAAACCTTGGAGCTTTTCTCCCTGGGTGTCTGCTGAAAAAGGCACCTGTGCTCTGCCTCACTTTCCGGTTAAACAAATGTCAGTAAATAAGCAAATAAATAAATGTAACCATTTTGAATATTGACTTTTAAATGGCTTCCAGGGATTGAAACTTTATCATCTTTAAGGGCTTCATTGCCCAAGTGTTGAAGTGATGTATTTGTCAAATCAAATGGCGACATGTCTGCTGGTTTTTATATTTATGATTGGGAGTGTTTTGTTAGCAGTTTGTTAGCTGTTGTTTATGAACAGACTGAAGAGCTAGAATGTTGAAGTGCTTAACAAAACTCTTATCAGATCCTTTATTAAGTTTGAGATAGCTACAGTTTTTTGTTAGTCTTGGTGCAAGATGGATGTTACGTTGCTAATGGGATGAGGATTCATATGGTATGTTGAGCTTTTTGTGTGAAAATGCTCAGCAATGATAAGGTTATTGGAGCTTGCGTTATGGTACAACAAATGAGGGAACAAATTATTTATTGACAACTAAAATGACAAAGCACCAGCAGTAAAAATGGAAGTGTCAGTGAAACTTGACCTAGCACTCTTGTGTGGGGTCATTTACTGCACTGTTATAACTTGACATTACTTGTGAACCTCTGCTATCTCTGTAAAAAACAAAAACAAAAAAAAATCTTGCTTTTTTCCCACTTTTCTGAGAGTTAAAAAAGTTCAGTTACAGGCTTGCTGTTCCTGAACTGTTTGAAAGTTTCTGTGAGGCCATTTTTGCTTGGGCTGAAGGAGGGTCTCTCTGTTGATCAGTGGCAGTGAATAACATTGAGCAGCTTCCTGCCCCCCGTAGAGGTGGTTACTGACTTGAAACTGTAGTTTTATTTTCCCTTTTGGGTCTATTCCTGCTTCTTTCCAGCCCCTGCTATCAAGCACGCTTTAACGTGCTTTAGCGAGTTGCCACTAGAGCAGCATCGGGCAGCGCCGGTTAAACAAGGTTAAACTCTTTCTGGCTCCAGAAAGTCTGTTCTTCAATTTTTGCCTTAGAACTGCTCTGTTAGGAACCTAAACAGTTTACACCTACACTAAAAAGTGCAGCACTTGTTCCAAATAGCTTTTTCTTCTCAAAAAGCTCAGCACTTGTCTTATAAGCATATCCCTTATCTTATAAGCATTCTCTTTGCAGGTCAAGCACTCCTATATTATACAAATCTCTCACTAGCAAAACTCTCCAGGAGTGCCCACTTCCCTGCTAAGCCCACTACTTTTCTGTCTCATACCAACTCATAATTCTTTCTAGCATGTCGAAGGGTCAGATGCTGGCGTCCTCCTGCCCATTTGGTGAATCTGGGAATTCTGAGACAATGTTACAATTGCCTCATGTACACGGACAACCCTCTCCTCCTCCCACGTAACACTAACACTTGTGAGAGATGCAGCTATTTAGCCAGACTGGAGGCTGAGCTCTCTCAACTCAGGACTGGCAAGACCAGGCAGGAGGAGAAGGCAACTACACACACCACAATACCAGTCTCACATAACTCAACCACACCACTGAATCAAACACATAAACACACTAAGACATACTCGAGGCTCTGAGTAAAATGTACCTAAACAGCAGAGGCCACCAAAGCCGACACCCAAGCAACTGCAAACTCAATACACCACACAAACAACACATAAACAACAAAATCAGTGTGCAAAGCAGTCACTGCCCTTAAGGCCAAATACAACACCAAACATACTTGTCATAGGTGACTCCATAGTCAGACACACTGACGTCCCGCCACCAGACTGAGTAAGGAGAAGGTCACAAGCTGCCTGTGCTAGAATCGCACATAACACAAGCACTCAGGTCTCTCAACAGCAGGTACAAGTACGACTCAGTCATTGTCCACGCTGGTGTCAACGACCTGAGACGCACCTCCTTGGACTACATGAAAAGAGACATTGAGGAGCTCTCTGATTATGTAGCCCAGGCAGGTATGACCCTGACCTTGAGCAGTATCCTACCTTCACCTAGAATGATGCCACGATACAGTGATAAGATGATCAGCTTTAATAATTGGCTTAAATTCTGGTGTCATTCAAAGGATCCAATGTCTGTCTGCCTGGGATGACATGCTGGACAAGCCACGCTGCAGGGATGGCTTGCACCTGTCACCCCTAGGCTTCCGGATATTGGCAAAGGCTCTTCCCCATAGTGCCTTTTTAGGCAAGGCTCAAATTCTAAACCTACCACCCTAGAACACAAAAAGTAAAAAACTAAGGGTAATGCTGCTCAATGCCAGAAGTCTCAATCTCAAGATGCACGCACTGAGGCCCTTCTCAGTATGGAGAACATCGATGTCTGTGCTGTGACAGAAACCTGGTTCAAGGCTCATGAGAGCACCCCAGCACTAGCAGGTTTCACCTCATATCATGCGTTCCTGCCCCAAAATCCGGACAACACCAAGAAAGGAGGGTGTCCATATTCATAAAGGACACCCACACCTCAAGGTTGGTGGCAATGCATCGGAGACCATCCAGGTGCAATTAACCATAGGCAAGACTGCTCTGCAATTTGTAGCATGTTACAGGCCACCCTCTCAAACTCAGGAACCTCACATGGCCTTCCTGAAAACAATGGAGGGATAAATGTATCTCCAAACACCATCATACTAGGTGACTTCAACTACCCTAATATAGACTGGGAACACTACTCAAGCCCAAACACTCTAGCCCAAAGGTTCCTGGAGTTCATAAACTCAAATGCCATGGAACAATTAGTCACCATCCCCACAAGAGGAGAAAACATACTTGATCTCATCATCACGAACATGGGATCACAATGTTCAACACCGAAGTATACCCCTCACTGGTGAGATCAGATCATAAACTAATCTCGCTGGAGGTCCTCATCCCGCCCCACCTGAAATAAAAAAGACCACAGTGAAAACTTCTCAAAAGCCGACTTCACACTTCTAAAAACTAGTGTGGTCTCCTTTAAGGCCCTGAGCCAGTGGTAAACATTACTCAAACCACTGAATCACTTACAAATGCCTTCTACCAGCACCTACAGGACTGCATGGATCAGGCAATCCCAAACAAAACTAAGACTCTTTGTACCAAAGGCAAGCGTCCAGTCTGGTGGACCCCAGCCATAAACAAGCTCTACAACAAAAGGAGGAAGCTACTACAAGATAGAGCAAAATTCTTGAAAGGTAAGACACCTTTGATCATTATAAAATCATCCAAGGCAAATTTGAGAGAAAATCGCCAAGGACTCAAAAGACAATCATAAGGCCTTCTTTAGCTATGTTAGAAACCTAGGAGGAAACTCCCAGATATGCTCAGAATTAGTTCAAAATGATGTGAAGATTACTGAACCTACACACATTGCCAACATACTGGCTGACAGGTTCAGTGCAAACTTCTCCCCAAAAGGAGAGATATCTATACCAGAGGATTGTAGCCCCCAAACATCTCCAACGCCCAGGTGAGAACTGCTCTCCAAAGCAAAAACACAGCATCCATGGGACCGGATGGTGTCCCCGGCTGTGTGCTCCATGAACTCAATGAGGAATTAAACCCACAGTTAGGACAGCTGTTTAATCTTAGCCTCACCTCAGGATACCAAGGAGTGGCACACGGCGACTGTGGACCCACTTCACAAGGGCGGTGCCTCCACCGACCCTTGAAATTACCGTCCCATTAGCTTGACAAGCCTTATCTGCAAAGCCATGGAGAGGATCATAATGGAACTCATAAATAAAGACATAGGGAACTTGCAGACTTTGGATCCAACCCAGTTTGGCTTTGTCAAAGGCAGATCATGCCTTTTAAACTTGGTTGACTTTTTCGAGACAGTCACCAAGGACATTGATGAGGGAAAGGCAGTCCATACAGCCTACCTTGACCTGGAAAAGGCCTTCGACACAATACCCCCACTCAGGTATCATCGAAAAACTCATCAGCTTGAATGTAAACCCATACATCACAAGATGGGTTGCAAACTGGCTAAGTGACAGAACCCACAGGGTCAGAGTTGCTGGAGCCATGTCAGACTCAAAGCCTGTCACAAGTGGTGTCCCACAGGGCTCAGTCCTGGGTCCACTCTTGTTCGGCATCTACTTTTCTGAAGTACAAGCAAACACAGGAGGGTTATGGCTGACAAAGTTTGCAGATGACTGCAAACTGGGCGCCATAGTCGAAAACACATCTGACACAGATATCCTTCAGAAGGGCCTCACAGAAACAGATAACTGGTGCCAGAGCCATGGCCTAAAGTTAAATGCCAAGAAATGCATAGTCATACCAAAACAAGGTTACCCCTAGCTACCATATAGGTGGCAATCCACTGAGCACAGAGGAAGTCATCAGGGATCTGGGGACCCAGGTTTACAGTAGCCTTTCGTTTGACACTCATGTTGCTAAAGTAGTTAGGAAAACCTTCTACATTGCCCACCTGATCATGAAGGGATTCACATCTAGATCAGGGAGGTCATCGTCCCCTGTACTCATCACTCATTAGACCTATGATTGAGTACAATGCCCCATTCGAATGTATCTGACCCGACACCTGCAGCAGCTGGAAAGGCCCCAAAAGTTCCTCACCAAAAGGATAAAGGGTCTCAAAATATGTCTTATGCTGCCCAACTGAAAGAACTCCAGCTCTATTCAGTCTCATACCGCTTGCTCAGAGGTGACCTGTGCCTGACATATAAGGCCATGTCAAACCCTGATTTGATGAATATGCTTCACCTCAAAAATCTAGATCCCTCAGAACCACAAGGCGGGAGACTTAAACCTTGACACGGTTATTAATAGAACATGCTGGAGGGACAGATTCATCACCCAGAGACTCCCTATGCTGTGGAACAAAATCCCGGTACATGTGAGGCAGAGCACCTCGCTGGCCTTGTTCAAGAGGAATCTTGACCAATGGATGGGGGATCGCAGATATACCCCAGGGATTACTTCAGTGTCACTGCTTGACAGAGGCACAGCAAAATAATAGTCATAGTTTTATTCAAACTAAAGGGGTGGCGAAAGCCAAATAACTATGGGCTAGGCTTATAAATGCCCTTGGGCAGATAGCCTAGTATGAACCTATGAACCTATGAACCTATGAACTTTCAAAGGCAGGATATGCAGCTCTGCTTTGCATGGATATCAAAACACAAAATTTATGAAGACACTTCATTCAGCATGCAGAGATCATTCTAAAATTCCACTGGAACTTGCGTTTCAGTTCCACTTTGAAAAGACAAATAAAACTCTTCTCTACATGTCACACACCATGAATTTACAACACACTGATTTTGGAAAACAAACTAGTGAAAGGAACTCACTGGATCTATCCATTATGGAATGCAATTCCTGCACATGAAGTTTAATATCTGCATTTGCTATTTTGTTTATTCATGTAAGGCACAATCTGTGTAGACTGGCTCCTTATATGCTGTTGTAAATACAACCACAACGTACACTAATTATTATTTCATCAGTACTGTAGGGAAGAACGTCTTTTAGCTAAATACCTAATTTAAACTTTCTTTCTTTCTTTCATTCTTTCTCTCCTAGACATGGGCTAGACCAAAATATCATTTTTTTTCCGATCACAAAACGTAACTTTAAGGAAGAACAAAATTAAATCGACAAGTATTAACAACATTATAGGTTAGTATACAAGGACTTTCAGCACCAATTAACCTCTTGAGATGTTCTGCTCAAGTAGTAACAAACCACTGGGATCATCCCGAAAATTCAACAGATTAAGTACCTGAATATCACTGACATTTAGATTCAATGTAAAGAATTGCCTCTAGAGTTAATAAAGCAGTTAAGGTGGGCTATCAGGATATGTAGTCAGGAATGATGTTCAAATCCTAGGACTAACTAAGAAAAAAAGGAACAACTGTGGCATATAAGTGATGAGTTGGAAGGGATTAATGTCACTGAGGATGCAGGTGAAGAGATAGGTAATGGTGAGTAGTGACAGGGACAGAGAATCCTTGCAAATCATGAGCAACAAAATCAGAAACATTAGTCAGGCCAAAAACAGGACTCCGTTAGCTAGTTAAATTTGAAACTTGATAGATATTCTTAAATAGGAAAGAAGTGTACTTGTTTAATTAATGAATTTCTTTGTTAACCAGATGGTTGGACTGGTATATAACAGTTTTCAGTCATGATTTGTGCACTTTGCATTCTACATCAGACTATATATAGTAAGACATAAATAAAGAAGTTGAAAATATTTCTTTGTAAAATAATGTAATTCTGAAGGCAACGTTAAACAGGCAAACTTTGACATTCACTATGGAAGACCTAGGCTGAGATTCACAGCTAAGAACTTTGCAGCTGCCCATTGCTAAATATACAGCATCTTGTTCAGGTGCATTACAGGGAATGCATGGTACTGCTGTTGTGTGAAAAGAAATGTTCAGTAAATAAGAAGAGAAAGAGTAGGATGGAAAAGACAGTGAGGGATGGTTGTGAAAGGGACAGAGGGAGAAGGGAAGGTTGCAGGGGTATACAACACACATAAAATAAATACAGACAGAAGGGTGGTACGGACAGAATTACTGCACAACAATGTACAGACTCAAACAGATACAGAGTGCAATCTTAGTGATGGTAAGGACTGGATAGCAAGCGAAGTATGGGACATTACATACAGGGCAGGGAACATATGGATGTTAGAAAGCAGGGTACATGACGACTGCCAGAGTGGCCCAGAGATCAACCTACTCAGATGTCTTTCACCTCTGTGGCTAACACAGCAAGTGCAGACTTTGTCTCTGCTGGGATTTCGATGAAGACCTACTAGTCATGATGGTTAACTAACCACGTTAAGAAGCATTCACCAGTTACAAAGCAGTGGCCCAGCTGTCAACACAGCTCAGGTAACACCAGCCTATGCAGCTGTCACTAGATCACAGAGGATCTTTCCCTGCTACTCTCACTAAAAGAACCTCTTCCTTCTTCCTAAGTAGTACCTGCAGAGGTCAATAGGGAGCCACCCAGGTCATTTTCAGCAGGATAACCTCCACCCCCTTGCTGAGAAGCAGGCCTGGTAATCAAGCAGGTGAGGTGGCAACCTGCATAGGATGAGGCAGCTACTGCTGCTCCTCCTCAGCACCCATAACTGAAGTTACAGATGAAAGAGAAATAAAAAAAGAAAGCACATCAATACTCATGAGTTGCACGTAATATTAAAGCTGAAATATAAAGCAGTGCTCATGGCATGTGACATATCCACATAACACAGACCATTCCTGACAAACTATACTGTCAGTTCCAGCCTCAGATTCCTCTAATCTAGGCAATGTCCAGTCACTTGTATGAGACCACAGATGTTCAACACTGAGGCACCTAACCAAGCAACATGGTTTCACTCTGGTGGTTCTACAACATCAGCATCCCCTGTAAACACAAGGAGTGTAACACTTAGTCATGGCTATCATCCAAGATGTGGATGCCCTAGATTGTTTCCTCCCAATAAGGGACAACCAATAAGTGTCACCACACAATCTCCAAGGTCATTGCAGCACACATTGACAAAGTTCATGACATGACAGCTCAAATCAACAACTGGAGTATGTGACACATGACTCCTCACAACCTGATACCAGACTACATGGCTAGCACCTCCACCTCCCAATATCCTGGCCCATATGATAATGCCGCTGTCAGTTCTCACTATGTCTACCCACCTGTGCAAGTAATGATGGTGGCCGTGCCATGCCCATGCTATAACAGTTGTAGGTAAGGTAAAGTCTGATGCACAACATGGCCAATCCATGCACTGATTTACATAATCTGGGTTGGGTAATGCATATGTCGTTTTAGTACTTTTCTGACTCATGGCCCATAGTTGTGAGTCAGATGCCACCTCCTTGGTGCTGCTGTTATGTATTGCACCTGCTTTTGCCTATCAATGTATTCTGCTGCTGCTGCCTGTTTCTTCTCTGAAGTCTGTCCCAGAATTTATTGTCGGCTCCACTGGGATGTTTTCCTGCTACTGCAGCTGTTTTCATAAAAACATATTGTAGCGCACACTAACAATATTTGGCTGGAGGTCTCAGGTGAATACTAAAGTGTCCTACTGAAAAAAATCAAGGTAGCAGAAGCATCTCTTATAGTGGCTGAAAGCATATTCACTTCATTCTATGTCTCTGTATGCATATTTTTTATATGCCATCCCTGCCATGTTCTGGGAACTGAGTATTGAGGCCATCAGCCACATTTCCAATCCATCACCATCTGCAACAGACACGCAGTGGTAATGCCAATGTATGTGGTCTGCTATCTGATTGCAGGTAACGATATATAGTAGTCTTGTACTTGCATACATGTAGACCCACTATGTAGATGACCCCGTGTAATGTCAATTCACATAAAACATTGTTGTTTGTCAGACACACCAGATATGCATATCATAAAACCTGCCTGGTTGGAGCAATGAAACATTATAGATAATAACACGAACATTGTATACCACCTCGAACAGGCTAAACAAACTAGTAATAAAGAAATACAGGTAGGAGATCAATGCAGACAGCAAGTACGAGCAATTGTAGAAATTTATTTAAGCGCTTTTCATCAGCCTCCAATGCTGACTTCTTCAGAATACTAAACACCATTAAAAATAGGTATATAAATACAAATTCACTTAATTGGTACAGAAAATTTAAAAGGGTAACACCAGTCATCCATTAGTTAAAAACACTCATCATTTTCCATTTATAAAATCAAGACACAAATAATACTTAAAATTTTACAATTAATATAAATTGAAATAACGCATAATGATAACCCAGGCAATATGTATAAAAAGTGGTACTACCACTCTTATGAAATTGTTAAGCTGCTCCCATGACTGTGTGTCTTACATTTTTCATCTCTTTAAACTAGCTAATTTTAACAGGCTACTGATCGTACAAGAATCATTAAGCCCTGGGAAGCTATAAGAATTCAATCTAATTTGCCAGGTCAACTCAAGCTCATCTAGTTTAAGGCTTCTTGGTCCACCCCTAGGGTTTACCTTAACTTGATCTATCACCATAAACTTAAAGCTATGGTTTCTATTACCGTCTACATGTTTAGCAAGTGCATTTTCCAGCTTAAGCCTTTTAATAGCATATAAATGCTCGTACACCCTTTCTCGTAACCTCCTTTCTGTTTTACCAATGTAAAAGCACGGACAGGATGTACGTCTTGCTAAATATGTTACAAACGTTGTGTTGCAGTTGTGTCTTCCTTTTAATTTGTATGTTGTTCCATTCATTTGAAAGTTATTGATTTCATCCATACACTTACAATAATTGCAATTCAAACATTTACTCATCCCCGGATTCGTAACCTGTATTGTATGACCCCTTTCTAGTATTGATTTGAGATTCTTCCCTTTCCTATATGTTACTATTGGGCCTTCACCCAATTTCTGGTAAATATCTGGAAAGGTCTTAAATAAATCCCAATTCTTCCTCAATATAAACAAACAATGTTTGCTGTATTCACTATAGGTGGTTATAAAATTTACGGAGACATTCATATCTACTTGTCTAACCCTATTAGTGACCTCCATTGTGACATTCAGAATATCTGGCACGTCTATTAGGTCACTTTCTATTGTAGTTATTGACATGGATTTAGCACTTAATAGTGGTACATAGATCTTGTTCTGTCTCTTATCAACAACCTCTTGAATAAGTGTATCCAAAAGGGACTCTGGATACCCTCTATGAGAAAACATATTTTTAATGGTCTGGCACTCATCCACAAAATCGTCGTCCAAACTAACCATTCTAGAGGCTCGTACCAATTGGCCCTTGATGACAGATTTTTTTCTGGTGGACTGTATTTCTTTATTGTATACCACCTGTTAGTTGAGAGAGTGTCAGCCATTCCTGTGGGTGTATATGATATTCTATGAAAAAGGTAGGTGCTTGATTTCAATGTGTGCACAGTAAATAGTCCAAAAGATCTCATAGAAATAGGCAATGGGGTACAAGTCTCCCATAGTATTAGTTCTCTCGTCTGCTGTCCACCTATCCTCCTCCATATGCTGTATCGTAGTACCTAGAAAGTGCTATAGATTACACAGAACTACTGTCTATGAAACTCCTAGAATGTTCCTCTTCAGGTCGCTAAAAGGTCCTTGTAGCTAGCAGGACTAAAGCTATGCATACCTCAATGCCCACTGATATGGTCTCCCTATGCATCTTTCTTGATTTAACACATAGACATCACAATTTGACAGGCTCCCATGTGGTAAAGCAGTACATGATCTGTTCTCATCTTAGTGGTGATAGGTTAGGTGCTGACAGTACCATCTCTGTTGGAGCAGTCAGTCACAGTGTACCATGTTGTAGACACTGGCTCCTAAATCAGCAAATGACATATGCTGCTGTGTTGTGGCTACTGCTATTTCAAACATTGTAGTGAAGTATACATTAACAATTCCTGGTGATCGGAATAAGTAAATACCAGGTTGCAGCACAACTGTTTCATATGTATTTGAATTGCTGTGACATGTTTGATACAGTCATTTGCATAACCACTGCCCTCATTTGTACCAGGAGCCTGATTTTCATATAATTCTGCTGTTGTTTCCATATCCCACATTATTTTATTCTACAGCAGCTATGCTACTTTTATCTCTGAATTACCTCTTCCCTGTGTGTCACTACTTTCCATGGTACTTTGTGCAAAATTATATGCTATCTAACTATTAATACTGCCCGTAAAGTTTTAAATTCACTAGTACTTTCCATATTGCCACTACATACAGCTTGTCAGCTTCATATAATGAAATAAATTACGTAAATATATATATATATATATATATATATATATATATATATATATATATATATATATATATATATATATATATATATGTGTGTGTGTGTGTATATATATATATATATATATATATATATATATATATATATATGTATAAAATGTGTATATATATATATATATATATATATATATATAAAATGTGTATATATATATATATATATATATATATATAATTTCATTAGTTTCAATAAGTATTATGATAGCATATATTATATATATATATATATATATATATATATATATATATATATATGTAGATAGATAATCTGAATGCTGAAAAGTACGATGGTAGAACTTATGAGCAGACAACAGTCCCCATTGGGAGGTAGGTAGGAGTTGTAAAGGAAGTTCGTATTTATAAGTATGACCTAAAAAGTTTTATAAAAACTGCTCAGCATTCAAATTCTGATTGCATGAAATATTTCTAGAACTAAGGTTTAACAAAGGGAGACTTTGTAGGTGAAGGTGATGGATTGAAATACATATTTTTCTAAACAAGACAGTTAACATACTCATAGTCCACATAAGCAACCAAATAATTAATAATGGAATTAAGGTTTTAAGGAGAAGTATTGCTACCCACATACCCCATAAGGGAAGTCAATATTACACAAAAGTTGTTACAGCCCAGGTGACTTGGTGTCAGTCAGTGTTGTGGGGGGTAATTTCCTGGCAGGGAGGGAGGATGTTTGCTGATGATGATCCCTAAGGGGAAGTATAGTCCAATGAGGGATTTTGCCGTTGGATGAAATCAGACAATGTAGGAGAGGGGCTGGGAAAGTAATTAGGGTAAAACAACAAAAAGGAAAGAAAAATCCCTCTGAATGGATTATGGCTGGCCTAGACCTCAAGGACACCTGTAGGTACCATGAGCAGCCCAAGCAAGAGGAGCATGCCTGGAGGTTTGTAGTAGCTGGTAGACATGCATGGATGTCAGGCACTGAATGCCATTAGGCTGATGTTGGGGAACCCAAAAACAAAAAAAAATACTAATAAAAGTACTGCTACCCATAGTCAATAATGCAAGCCAGTAACCCACAGAAGTAGTGATGTCCATGGTTACTATAGCAGATACTATTAGTAGTGACAAGGTTCTTGATGTTTACTAAATAGAAGCTAAGTTATCACATTAACTTTGAACATTTTGAGGAAGTAGATGCAATACAATAGGATTAATATTAAACAAAACTCTTTCAACTGTTACTAATTTGAGAGAAGGTATTTTAAAGTTAGGCACCCTGATTATGGGCTCTTATGGAGGAGGGGGATGCTTGTTTATAATATACAGGAGAACAGTATTCCACATCTAGAACTTTAAAAATGGTTGAAACCAGGAGTGTGGCATGTCTAGTGATGGCTAATTTGTAGGCTTTTTTTCAGTGACAAATTGTACTAATTGTGTGGAAAAGGAAGATAAACTGACAGATTTCCATTAAGTATTATCTTAAGCATCACCATGTGGACTGAGTTGCTAACTACTGTAGGAACAGCATGTTTTGTGATATTGCAACATTAATTTCAAGGGCTTTTCTAGCTTCAAGGGTGAGGAGGCTTGACATCTTACAGCAGAAATGCAAGCTTCTTAGAGCGTTGCTCTCAATTGTTTCTGCCTGATGCTTGAAAGAAAGAGTGGGGTGAAGCCTAGCTTCTATATACTTCCCTAAGTGTTGTGGAGCTTTCGTGGAGTGAAAATATTTTCAGTTGTATTGTCCTTGAACTTGTTGTGTTGCATAGATGGACTTGGGTATAAATTTGTTTTATTATAACTAAAAAAGATTTTTAAATCTTTTTGTATGAATTTTCAACTAAGCTTAGTTTAAAAGCAGACTGCTGAAGCAGTATAGCAGCTGTATGCATGGTATTATGGACATTAGGGAGATCCATAACTAAACTGTTAATGAATGGAAGAAGATAGAATGCATTCTATGTGGATCCCTGCATTATACTTATTCTGTGAAGTCTACAACTGAAAGTTGCCTGACCTACCACCTGAAATGTTCAGTTTTATCATGCCCTCTCTTGAGACCACATTGCTTCAATAATAGGAAATTACTTTCTTTCATATATTGTATCATCTGACTGGAGGCAACTTTACTTTCTGGGAGGAGTGATGACAATGAAGTAGGCCTGAAGGTGAACAGGTGGCTCTTAAGGCATAGCTTTATATTAATAATATGAATGTGGATGTCTGTCAGCTTCAGGTTGACCACAGCTGTGAATGTTTATCTGTTAGAGGTTATCTTCAGTAAAAGAAAAGTCTTTAAACAAGGAGCAAGGGATAAGATATACAATCTTTTGCAGTGGAATATTTGTGCCATAAACCTTGAGTAGGTGAAAAAGCTAACATGTTGCCTGTCCTGGAAAGAGAAAACCTGCTTATTTAATTGAAGGCTAATAGTTGTAATTTGATGTGGTTTTCTGTTAGCTTGTTTATTTCAAGTTAAAACAAATCTGGATTATTAAACAGAGATGCTTGTCTTTGTTTTAAATGTTTCACAGTGATTTCTAAGAGTGCAACAGTATCTCTAATCATCGTGCATGTTCACAGACTTGCAAGAGAACAGTGTTTTCCAAACAGTAATATCCTTTTTTGGAAAGGGGAAATTTTCTCCCCTTTGCATTATTCTTCATCACTCTACCCAATGCCCTGCATCCATCACTGGGTCCAGCAGCGACATTGTGAACCCATGGACATTCTCTGATAGAGCTAGGGCTGGCACAGAGCTTAAGGACATCTTGTGGGCCTAGCAGACTACATCCATAGGGGGAGTTCTCTTATGACCTCTCTCATCACTGTCCCCTCCCTAGCAATCTCAGTGTAACATCTAATGGGAGGACATGCACTGGGGGTGCGTGGTGTTTTGCCCCACCTCTGTAGCAACTCAGCCATGTCCCCCCAGTTCTATGCCTTTCAAGAGTGAATTCTGCAGCCTCCACTAGGGATCATCACAATAGGATGCCAACAGGCCCACCCATCCCCCCTGGAATGGTAACACCCATCCCTCCCTGCAGCACCATCAATTGCCCATGCCATTAATGGAACTTAGATTGACTAGGCCTAGCCTGTATGCCATCAGAGAAGCTAAACAGCAATATCTTGGTAGACCTTAAAGTGTTCCAAGGAGATGGAAAGGCTTGGACCATCTGTATATTTTTCAGGATATATATATATATATATATATATATATATATATATATATATATATATATATATATATATATATATATATATGTTAACACAATTAATTTCCAGTTTATGATGACTTGAGGCCCTGTGCTTACTTCGTATGTTTTGCATTTTTTTTGTTTGGTTCCATATTCTTCATGGCAATACCTTCATGCGGGCCTTCTCCAGAAGAGCATTTCTCTAAACTGGAAGACTGCAATATTACCAGGGGCTTGGATTACCACCATGATAAAGAGAAGAACAAGGTAAGCTGAGCCATCATACTTGGCTAGATGAATTATTTACACAGAAACTTCCTTCTGCAGAGAGGAAGGTGAGTGGACCAAAGGACTGTTTCCCAGCTATACTGATGAGAAAAAGAGACAGCACAACCCCCTTGCAAATGAGCATCTTTTGTAGAATCAGTGGCCTCCATGGGAATTCATGATGCAAGTCCTGTCTTAGAGCATGCTATCTTATCCCACCTAAAGAGAGAAAGGAGCAGACATTACCTCATTTTTTTCTTTTTTCTCAATGGCTCATCCACCACCCAGGATGCTAACTGAACCAAGGTCATCTGGGTCATGTCCTGGGTTCCATCTGTCTGTGCTGCACAATCAGCTTTTTCAGGATAATATTTGTTCTGAAGTATGAGAAGAAGTCTCAAAATCTGAAACAATGCTTTGTTATAGTCAAGCGGGCAAAATACAACTTCCACTTAAAGCAAAGTGCCCGGAGTAACATTAGTTGTAATGAACGAAGGGGATCTTTATGTCAATGCCAAGGGACTTTTTTACATTAAGCAGAGTAACAGACTGATGCTAAAGAATGACCATTGAGAAGTTATTAGCTAATAAGTGATTTCTTGAATTGATCAGTGACATTTTTATGATCTAGTTTAATATGGAATGAGTTCCAGATAGTGGATTGTGTCTGGGGAAGTCAATGTATGATGTTCGAAAAATATTTTTTGAGGTACGGTAAGCAGATGATTCAGATTAAGGACAAAATAAAAATGTAAGTCTTCCATAAATATTGACATCTACTTGATCATAAAAAGGTTGTGCTGAAGGGAGCATGTTAGTAATAGTGGGGGGGACAAAGAAAAGGAAATGTTTTTTTTTTTTTTTTGGAGTAATCTACTGCTGTATTGTTACAGGTATTTTGTGGGCTGTCAGCTAACCTGAGTAGAATGTACTCTTTCTCAAAATCAGGTATTAAAAATGTGAAGTAATCGTCCTTTGAGCTTTTAATTGTCTAGTTTATTCAAGGTAATAATTGCCTTCACCTAGCAGATTTCATCAGGTACAATGATTCTTAATGAAAGAAAATTTACATTTTGAGTTTTTTAAATAATTCTAAACAAGGGAATGTGGTGGAGAGCAGCCTGTATGATTGGGATAAGGCTATGGTTCCTGTATGGCTAATAGTCCAGAGAGGAAGTCAACTTGATAACGTATAAACATTTGGTCAGTGGATTTTATTGTTTAGTTCTAAAGATGTCTAGCCATTTGAAAGTGGACAAAAGTGCTTACTTATTTTTGTCAATAAATTACTGTGCTAGTGCTGCCTTCTGGAACTGTGGCATTTTTTCTTCCCTGGAAAACCATTCTTATCAGTTCTCAGAAATGTTGTGGTATGATAAACGTTCTTTTGATTATTTAAGAGCTAGCCTTTTTTTATTAGAAATATCATAGTTTTTTCTCTTACTTTATTTCCCCTAGTATTTTCCTTATTTCATAAATGGAGCTCATGCCAGTCCCATATGAAAAGTGGGCACCCTACGAATGACCACACCTGCAGCAACTCCATTATAAGCCACTGAGCTGAACGGTGACACACGAATACTTGATGGAGTGCTCAATTAGTTAACTTCGTCCCTGTTAAAATGGGCACTCTTATTTTATTGTTTTCATTCACTCCACTTTACTTCTGGAAAGGTTCATCATATAGCTAACACCAGATGCTTCATAAAAGTGGGCACTCATGATTTACTGTTTATGTGGACTCTAACAAACAATTTTTTTTACAATGAACCTGCAAAAACAAAGTATTTTCAATACCTAGAAATTTTCTAGAAAAAGACTTTTAAAACTGGAAACATTTTTTCAATTGAGTCTTTGTCCTTAACAAGGAGATGGAGGTGAATAACAGCTTAACCAAACCATGACTCATATTCTAATTAGGAATTTATCCACCCCTCCCAGTCAGCTGGTCTGATTATCAGCCAATCTGTGACTCATATTCCAATATGGGTCTTGGCCTCCCAATGAACTATTAGCTAATCAGGAGCCATATCATCACCCTGAATAGCACAGACTGTTTTCTACCACTCCCCCTTGTTTAGAATAATAACTGAATTGTATTTTTTCATTAAACATTGCATCTGATGAAGTCTGATAGACAAAAGAGCTTATTATCTTGAATAAACTGAAATTAAAATTTCAAAGGATTGCTTCATGATTTTATTATTTGATTTTGATAATGTGTACATTCTACTCTGATTAGCAATCTGCCTGCACAATACCTACAAGAATGCAAGAGTAGATTACTTCAAACAAAAAGGATTTCCCTTTTCTTTTTACTTGTTGGTCCCAGGGGAGAACTGGTCACTCCTCCATGTTTGGAGAACCTATAGGGGATCGGCTCCACAGTAGATAGCATACATTCTTTAGAGAGGAAATAGGAGGGGGGATATATGGTAGGCCTAGACCAGTATTAATTCTGAGTATGTTTTCAATAAGGCATTAGATACTTGTCTAACCATTAACACTGGAGGATAAGTAAATGAGCGGCGAGGAATGGATTTGTCGGTATGAAGAAGGACTGCATCATCAGTTCATTTACCACAAGGTTGGAAGTCATGGACTTATTGTAAGCTAAGGTATGGAATGATATCATGGTATTTTACCCAGAATTCATCAGAACTGTAATTATACATCCACTGCATAATACCTATAGATGTCTTATTTCTATTTACTGCTATTTCACCATGTGACCTATTTAAACACAATAATGTTATCATGAAATATTATCACTATGCCTGTTGCTGTTTAGAAACCAACCATGGGTCTAAAATTTACCTAGCCATTATTTAATCTCCATAATTATGTTTTTTTTTTTAGTTAGTATACTAGCATGTGTACTGGACTTGTATGCCAGTAGGCATCACACAATATTAGAATGTCTATGTACAGCTTTGTTTTATACTTTGTGCCCTTTACATATGTTTGTATAATACATATCTATATGTTTGAAATGATTACTGTAAATTTTACATAATCTATTATGAAGCTAGATTATGTGTATCAAAATGAGGATTAAAGTTTGTTTCACTTTAAAAGACATAGAATTTGATCTTCTGTGGTGAGAAATGTATCCTCCCCAAATCCTCCACTGCAGGCCACTTTGTGTACTACTTCTTCTTTAATGATGTAATCGACATCAAGGTAATGACAGCTCAGGAGAAAATAGAGTTCCTCCTGCCATGGCCAGGTCATCTTTTAACCACTTGTTTATTCATCTACAGCTGGTTGGTACTTCCATGCTATACTCCAAATGTAATAATTTGGCACAGTAATGCCAGTAATACCTGATGAATTTAGAGACTGGATAGCCATACTGTATAATGACATTCAAAAATAGTGGTGTAACATGCTGCATTTCGTGATAATGGCAGTTTTTCCATCACTCTCAACTTTTCTGGTTTAAAATTCTGAGTTTGCGCTTGTTTCCCACTTTTCCTGTATGTAGTCTAGTCCAGATATAGATTTGCTGTATCCAAGACTGTTTGTAAGCTTCTGCACTCCCCAAGCCTTTATTTGCTAGAGAGAAGCCCTCTAGCTTATCAGTGGGAGTGGTAAGCCCTAGGTAGCCTATCTACCACAAGAGGAGTGGTTTCTGGCCCAGAAATTGTAATTTATTGGCTGTTTGGGCAGTTTTTCCATCTCTCTCAACTTTCTGGTTTAAAAGCCCGGATTTGCATTTGTTTCCCACCTTTCCTATAACTAGTCTAGTCCAGATACAGATTTTCTGTATCCAGAACTGTTTGTAAGCTTCTGAGTGGTGCCAAAGTCTGCTCTTCAATTTTTCCCTTAGATCTTCTAGTTCTCTCCTCTCCTGCACTTTTACTAGCTTATTAGTCTAGCACTTTACCAGAAATCTTGTAGCAATTATTGTAGCACACAAAAGTGCTACCAACACTAAACATTCTACAAGGAAACAGATCCAGTACTTATTATTAATGCCCAACCCTCCAGGCATGTCTAAAGGTCAGTTCCCTGTGCTTTCCCCTATTAACCTGGTGAACTTGGGCATCCTGAGGCAATGTAGCAACTGCCTCATGTACACTGACAACCCTCTCCTCTTACCTCCCAACGCTCAGACTTGTGAGAGATGCACTTATATATCCAAAGTGGAAGCCACACACTCTCCAGCCAAGACTGGAATAGCTGGTCGAGGGGAGAAGATCAACACTTGCACCACACCATATGGAACACACAGCTCTCCAGAACACACACCAACACTGCCTTCACATAAAAACACAAACCACACACCCACCTTTGTGGAGGCTGTCAATAAAAATCTACACAAACAGCAGAGACCTCCAAGGCACAAAACACACTTGACCACTACAACACAACACTAATCACAAGACACATAACTCTCCTAAACAATGTGCCACTCAACTAAAGCCCCTAAGACAAAACAGCATGCCCGACACACTAGTCATAGGTGACTCGATAGTGAGGCACACTGATGTCCCACTCACAAGGTTGAATAAAGAGAAACTAACACTCAGCTGCCTATCAGGTGCCAGGATACTCCACATAACACATGTATTCTGGTCCCTCAACAACAGGTACAAGTATGACTCAATCTTTGTACATGTGGGTGTTAATGACCTGAGATGTATATCCCTGGACTACATGAAAAGAGACATGGAGAAACTCTCGGATTATGTAGCCCAGGTGGGAATGACCCTAGCCCTGAGCAGTATACTACCATCACCCAAAATGATACCATAGTACAAGCAGAAAATGATTGAGTTCAACAATTGGCTAAGTTTCTGGTGTCATTCTAAGGAGATCTAGTATCTGTCTTCCAGGGATGACATGATTGACAGACCTTGATGGTTTGCCAGAGATGGCCTGCATCTGTCACCCCTGGGCTTCCGGATACTGGCCAAGGCTCTTACCACCCCTATAGTGCCTTTTTTAGGCAGTATTCTAAAGACCAAATTACCATCATAACAGCTACAAACAAATGCAATCTGAGGGTCATGCTGGTCAATGCCAGAAGTCTAAATCTTAAAATGCACTCGCTCAAAGCACTCCTTAAAATGGAGAACATCAACATTTGTGCTGTAACAGAGACCTAACTCAAGGCAGCAGAAAACACCCATACACTACCAGTCTATAACTCTTTCCACACTTTTTGGCCCCAGAACTTGGACCGAAGCTCCAAAGGTAGTGGTGTTTCCATATTCAGAAAGGATGTGCACACCTCCACACTGGTAGCCCAACATAACGCATCAGAGATACTTCAGGTGCAACTAACATTGGGTAAGACAGTGATTCAGGTTGTAGACTGTTATAAGTCCCCAGCCATGTCCCAAGACTCACACTCCACATTCCTAAACATCCTGAAGAATATTAAAGTCCAACCTAATACTCTCATACTAGGTGACTTCAACTACCCCTCCACTAACTGGGAAAACTACTCATGTACCAATACACTTGCCCAATGTTTCCTGGAGTTCATTAATTCCAGTGCCTTAGACCGGCTCATTCTTACCCCCACTAGAGGTTGCAACATCTTTGACCTGGTCATTACTAACATGGGTGACCATTGCTCTCCACCAATAGCCCACTCCTCCCTGGTTAGATCTGACCACAAGCTAATCACCTTGGAAATCCACATCCCTCTCCCCCGCAAATGTAACCACCATGAACAATTTCTCCAAAGCTAACTTTGGGCTCCTAAAAACAGAGGTGGCTAACTTCACAGCCCCCATGCAAATGGAGAATAGTTGCATGACTGCCAAATTATACACCAAGGTGGAGGAGTATCCATATTCACCAAGGATATTCACTCCTCCAGGCTAGTTGCCCAACAAAATGCATCTGAAATTCTCCAGGTGCAACTAACACTAGGTAAGACTGCAATCCAAATTGTAGCTTGCTACAGACCGCCCACTATGTCCCAAGATTCTCACCACACCTTTCTAAACATACTGGAAAATATTCAGATAAAAACAAACACCCTAGTACTGGGTGATTTCGACTACCCTGCCATGAACTGGAAAAACTACTTGGGTACCAACACCTTTTCCCAACGGTTCTTGGAATTCATAAATTCCAATGCCCTGGATCAACTAATCCATTGTCCTACCAGGGGCTCCAATATCCTAGACCTGGTCATTACCAACATGGGAGATAGATGCTCCACACCAGTGGTCACCCCCTCATTGGTCAGGTCTGACCATAAGCAAATCACCCTTGGCATCCACCCCCCCCCCCCCCCAGTAAGGAAACCTCCGTAAAAAACTTCTCCAAAGCCAACTTCCTGCTACTCAAGTCTGAAGTGACAAACTTCATGACACCCATGCAGACAGGAGCTGAAAGTTCGACTGCTGAATCCTGCACTAAGGCACTGTATGAGCACATCCACTCGTGCATGAATCGTGCCATCCCAAATAGAACCAAGATGCTCTCCTCCAAAAAAAGGAAGCCAATCTGGTAGTCCCCTACCATAAACAAACTATACAACAGAAGAAATAAACTGTTGCAGAAAAGAGGAAAATCCCAGGATGCAAAAAACTCCCTTACCAGCCTCAGTAAGAAGCTGAGATCCCTCATAAAATCCTCCAAAGCTAGTTACGTAAATACAATTGCCAAAGATTCCAAAGACAACCAGAAGGCATTCTATAGTTATGTCAAGAATCTAAATGGCAATGCTCAGATATGCTCTGAGCTACAACAGAATGGCATTAAATATACTGATCCCAAGGATATTGCCAATATCCTGGCAGATCGATTTAGTGCCAACTTCACCCCCCTCTCACCCCCTAAAGGGCCCATCTCAATACCAAAAGATTTCCAAATTCCAGTAATCATGGCCACACAGGTAGAAACCACACTCTCCAAAGCTAAGAATACAGCATCCATGGGACCAAATGACATCTCAGGCTGTGTAATACATGAACTACAAAATGAACTGGCACCTCACCTAAGTGTCATGTTTAATCATACCCTCACCTCAGGCTTTGTGCCCTCTGAGTGGCGCACAACTACAGTTATCCCACTCCACAAGGGGGGATCTACCTTGGATCCTGGGAACTACCGTCTCATCAGTCTGATGAGCCTGATCTCCAAGGGCATGGAATGCATTATTATGGAACTTATAAACAAAGACATTGGCAACCTTCAAACACTGGACCCCACCCAATTTGAGTTCGTGAAGGGCTGATCTTATCTCCTGAACCTGACTGACTTCTTCGAATCAGTCTCCAGAGCTGTGGACAAGGGTAAGGCAGTCCACACAGCCTATCTTGACCTCACAAAGGCCTTCAACACCATCCCCCACTCTGGAATCATAGGTAAACTTACTAAGCTGAGCATAAATCCCTTCATCACTCGATGGGTTGCCAACTGGCTTACTGACAGAACCCAGACTGTCAAAGTAGCTGACTCCAAATCCAGCTCCAGACAAGTGACAAGTGGAGAAACTCAGGGTTCAGTCCTGAGACCGCTCTTGTTTGGCATCTACTTCTCTGAAGTACAGGCCAACACTAAGGGACTCTGGCTAGCAAAATTTGCAGATGACTGCAAACTGAGAGCCATTACTGAATCCCCAAATGATGTGGATATTCTACAAAAGGGCCCCCTAAGAAACAGATGCTTGGTGCCAGAGCATTGGGCTCAAGCTTAATGCCAAGAATTGTATAATTATCCCCTTTAGGGAAAACCATGTTCCCATGAATTACCACATAGGTGGAAGTACACTAAACACCAAAAGTGTGATGAGAGACTTAGGGACACAGGTGGACAGTGGTCTCATCTTCGATAACCACATCGCCACAACAGTCAGGAAATCCCTCTATGTGGCACATCTCATCACTAAGGGCTTCTCATCCAGAAAAAAGGAGGTCATTGTCCCACTGTACTCATCCCTCATTAGACTCATTATAGAGTACAACGCCCTGTTTGGTATGTACCTCACAAGACATCTGCAACAGATAGAAAGGCCACAGAAATACCTCACTAAAAAAATCACAGTTCTAAAGCAGATGCCCTATGCTGCCCATCTAAAAACACATCCAGCTATACTCTGTGGCATATCATCTACTCAGAGGTAATCACTGCTTAACATACAAGGCCATATCAAACCCTTAGCTGTTGGACATACTCCACTTAAAGAAATCCCAATCCCTCAGCGCCACATGCTCCAGGGATCTAAACCTTGTCATCACAATGAGCAAAACATGCTGGAGGGATTGGTTACTGACCCAGAGACTCCCCATACTCTGAAATAGACTGACCATACATGTCAAGCAGAGTGCCTCCTTGGCCCTCTTCAAAAGGAACCTTGATGATTGGATGGGAGATAGGAAATTAACCCTGGGGATCACGTCAGTCACCCTGCTTCTCAGGGGTCCAGGGAAGTAAATATTGTGGAAAGAAATATCCAACAAATTGTTATGGCTAGGCTTGTATAGGCCCTAGGGCTGATAGCCTAGTACCAACCTATGAAACTATGAACCAATTCACTGTACAAACACGTACATAAATGCATGGATCTCAGCATACCCAGTAGAATTAAGACGCTCTCTTCCCAAAAAAGGAAACCAATCTGGTGGTCCTCTGCTACAAGCAAGCTCTACAGGAGAAGGAGGAAACTGATGCAGAATAAGGTGAAGTCCCAAGACTGGTACAACTCCTTTATTGGCCTCAACAAAAAGTGGAGCGCCCTCATTAAATCCTCTAAAGCTACCTATGAAAACAGAATTGCAGCAGATAGTAAAGACAACCACAAGGCCTTCTATAGTTATGTAAAGAATCTCCACGGCAATACCCAGATTTGCTCTGAGCTACTGCACAATGGTACCTCCTATAATGAGCCAACAGATATTGCCAATATACTGGCTGACAGATTCAGTGCCAACTTTACCCCCCCAAAGGACCAATTACAGTACCAGTAGATTGCCAGGCACCCATTATTACTGCTGCACAGGTTAAAACAGCACTGTCCGAGGCCAAGAATACAGCTTCTATGGGACCTGACAATATCCCTGGCTGTATTCTACATGAAATACAGAGTCTACTGGCACCTCACCTGTGTGCCCTGTTCAATCACAGCCTCACCTCAGGCTTTGTCCCTACCAAATGGCACACTGCTACAGTTATCCCTCTCCACAAAGGAGGAGTGACTACAGACCCTGGGAACTATTGCCCCATTAGCCTGATGAGTCTGATATGCAAAGCTATGGAATGCATCATCATGGACCTAATAAACAAGGATATAGGGAATCTCCAAACTCTGGATCCCACACAGTTTGGTTTTGTAAAGGGTAGATCATGCCTGCTCAACTTGGTCTATTCTTTGACTCAGTCACCAGAGCTGTGGATGAAGGCAAGGTGGTTCATACAGCCTACCTTGATCTGGCCAAGGCCTTTGATACCATTCTCCACTCAGAAATCATAGAAAAACTCACTAAGCTTGGCATCAACCCCTATATCACTAGGTGGGTTGCAAAATGGCTCACAGATGGAACCCACAGTGTGAAAATAGCTGACTCCAAGTCAGACTGCTGACGAGTCACGAGTGGAGTCTCACAGGGTTCAGTCCTGTGTCCTCTCCTGTTTGGTATCTACTTCTCTGAAGTCCAGGCCAACAAGAAGGGACTCTGGCTGACAAAGTTCACAGACAATTGCAAATTGGGAACTACTATTAACTCTCCAAGTGATGTTGACATCCTACAGAATGGCTTCACTGAGACCAACGACTGGTGTCAGAACCATGGCCTTAAGCTCCTTTGGGAAAAACCCGGTTCCCATGAATTACCACATTGATGGTAGTCCACTGAACACAGAAGACGTTACAAGAGATCTGGGAACACATGTTGACAGCAACCTCTCTTTTAATCACCACATTGCCACTGTGGTCAGAAAGTCCTTCTATGTGGCACATCTCATTATTAAGGGTTTTGCATCCAGGAAGAAAGAGGTCATTGCCTCCCTCTATTCTTCCGTCATTAGGCCAATCATCGAGTACAATGCCCCATTTGGCATGTACCTCACTCGACACCTGCAACAACTGGAGAGGCCACAAAAGTACCTCACAAAGAGGATCCTAGGCCTTAAACACTTGTCCTATATGGACAGACTCAAAAAACTCCAAGTATTCTCTGTCTCATATCGTCTACTTAGAGGTGATCTCTAATTGACTTACAAAGCCATGTTTGACCCAACTCTGTTAGAAATGCTACATCTAAAGAAATTTCAATCCCTCCACACCACACACTCCAGGGACCGCAACCTCATTACCACAATCAACAGAATTGACTGGAGGGACAGGTTCATAACCCAGAGATTGCCCATGCTATCGAGTAGACTTCCCATACATGTCAAGCAGAGCACCTTGCTGACCCTCTTCAAGAGAAATCTTGATGAGTGGATGGGAAATAGAAAATTCACCCCGGGGATAACTCCAGTGGCTCTACTCGACAGAGGCACTGGGAACTAAGGTCAGGTGGCTCGATGCCAGGGTAATCTTATGGCTAGGCTTGCAAAGGCCCCAGGGCCATTAGCCTAGTACACACCTATGAACCTATGAACCTATGGTCTCTATCAGTGGCTGAGGAAATGTAATATGCAGTTCTAGACTGCATTTCAGACATAATGTGATGCTACCCTAGCAATGGAATAACATGGAGTCTGACACAAGAGGGCTTCTACTGCTGTCTGGGAAGCTACAGATGAATAAAACAATCTTCCCTAGTGATAAATGCAAAGGTGTGCTAAAGTACAGTGTAGCTGCATAAGAACTGTTTCATATAACTATAATGCAAAACAAATGTGATTCCATTTGTTACAGTTAGATTCAGGATGAAGATTCATATTTCACGTGTGCATACTAGTTGTGCCATAAGCTCAGTGCGGAGTCACAGCATTCATGAACTAATATATGAGAAGTAATTAGATCTGGCCTGGAATAATTATGTGAATCAATGGTAATGTGATTAAATTTAAAATTTTAACTAATAGACACTTATGCCTACCACCCTCCAGTCACATTTGCATTTCATTACTTACTGGCTCATTTGAGAATCTCAGCACCGATTCTGCTGTTGGTGAAGTCTAATAGAAAATACATTATTTATCTCAAATATTCTCCACTGAAACTTAGATGCTAAAAAAGAGCCAGTGAGTTTGTTTCTATGTGTTATCCCCAGCTGTAACAGAAGTTGTAGCAACTGCATTGCCACAAGCTAAGAAATGATGGACACCCACAAACACAGATTAAAGTGCTGTGAGCTAAGTACTTTTGCTTCTTACTAAAAAATTAATATCTTCATATTTTAAAGCAAGCCTCACTGTGATGATACTAAGTCATAAGCCATAATGTTTCTACTTTGTAGTGGTTACTCTAAGTCATATAGAGACATTAATGCCACAAAAGCTATGTTTCAGAAGACATTGATAACCAAGGAGTCATAGCAGCTGTTTGTGTTTTGTCACCATATTTCTAGAATAAATAAACACATAAATAAAAGTGCATTTTAGGCATTTTAATTAGTAACCTTACAGTTGATACAAAGATTTAAAATGATTCTGCAGTGCAGTCTTTCAGATGCTGTGCCTCAAAGGATGCTGTTACATTTTTATGAGCAAAGATGCCATCATGCCTGGTGGAAGTGCAGCTGGTAATTTGCACTTCATCCTAGCTGATGGGTTTATGGTCTGGAAAACAGACTCTGTGTCACTCATATGGGAATCATTTGCAGTTTTAAATGGAATTTACAAGAAGGATTACTCCAGAGTTTCTTCAAGTATGCAGCACAATTTTAAGGCAGTGAGTGTAGCAACTGTAATGGAAATTCTTTTCTTTTTTTTGTGCATCCTTCTAAGTCTGCACAAACTCAGTTAGGTAGACCATGCTGAAACTAAGACTGATAGAACTAGCTTCTGTGCAGTATATTAAGCAAACTAGTCTCCTCTGATGAATCATCTCAGGTGAAAAATGAAACTGTCAGTAATTCTGATGATTCTGAGTTCACCAGTCAATGCACAATGGCATATCCTTTTTCTTTTAAAGTTATTAAATGCATATGAAGCCATGGGCAGCTGTGGTGGTGCAGCAGTTAGCATTGCTGCCTCACAGCAAGAGGTTATCAGGTTCAATCCTCAGCTGGGGTGTCTTCTCTGCAGAGTCTGCATGTCCTCCCTGTGGTCGCATGGCTTTCCTCCAGGTGTTCCAGTTTCCTCCCACATCCCAAAGACATGCTGTAGGTTGATTGGATGCTCTAAACTGGCCCTAGGCATGAGGGTGTGTGCCTTCTGTGGAAGGTTGGGCACCAGGCTGGCAAATCAACACCATGAAATTCCACTGCCAGTTATGAGCAGACAGGTGATCCACTGTGGTAACTGCTAACCGGGACAAGCTGAAAGAAGAAATGCATATGAAGCCATGGATGTTGACACCACCCTTTTGCTTTATTGAGATAACTACAGAAATGTTTGTTGAATGTATTACAAATAATGAAGTAATAACAGTGTGCTTTAAGAGCAGTTCAGGTTTAAGAATACTATGCAATACACAGAAGTGCTTGCCTACTATATCAGTTAATCTAATTCATATAATTAAATCAGAGTTTTAAAGCTGAATTATTGTAATATTGTGTAAGTCTCTATCACATCTGTCTGCACTTCAGCATATAACCCCCTCATTATACCATTTTTTATGAAACTTGCAGAAACTGCCTTTGAATGTTTTATTGTATAGTAAAGAGAATTTGTATCTGCTAAAGACTCACTGGAAAAAGATGGAGGTTGGGTCACCTTGTGTAAAGATGTTACAGGAACTGGTTTCCAGGAATGTAACCAATGGAGATGCTTAGATTAAAAATATTAAGTAGGGGGTTCAGATAACCAATACTTGCTACTGATAATCGAACAATTTGGTATGTTCTCTGGGCTCATGTAAGAGGTCTTATTTTGTACGGGACTGATTGACTTGTTCCATAATAATTAAGGTGGGTGGCTGGGATTGTGAAACCTATGAGACAGCTATAGCTGTGGGTGGAGTAACTTTTGCACTAAATTTGTCAGCTTGGATATCAGCTATGTCATTAAGGTCAGACTAAGGCAGTATTATTGTGCAATATCTCTGAACATTTTTGGCTATTACTTCTTAACTTTGTGACATGGCTAAAAAAGACTTGTAGCTATTTTTATTTTTTGTGGCTACTTTAATTTATATTCAAGTATAAGCTTTCTAATGGCTCTTTTAAGCTCTTTACAAATTTGTCTGCTGTTAAGGTAGGAAGAATGAGACTTCTTATAACTATTTAATTGCACTTTGTCTGCAGAAAATACTCTAACACATTAGTATAACCATGCCACATACTTTTTGAGCCTCATGCTATCTTTTGGCTGTTCAGCAGTTTGTTTAAATGCAAGATGATTCCATCATTTTTGTCACATTCACATGGGTAATCCAATATTTAGGCCCCTCCCTTCTATTATTGTCACTGATTTTGTCAGCTTTGTTGCCTACCTTTGATTGGCTATTGCGTTCATTGCTTTCCATTGTCAAGCGTTTATTATTTTTGGTCTGTTCTAGTCTCCATTCTATCTTATGTTTTTGGTGTTTATTAGTCTCTTTCTTATGGTTCTGTTACAGCATGTGGAATGAAAATCAATAAAAGCTTGAACTGGATGAAATAAACTATTTGAAGCTTCAGTCATCTGAAAAAAGACACTTTTTGCAAGGGGACAAGGCCTTCCTTGCATTCCCATTTTGGACCATTTCTTCTACACTCCCCTTACTGATATATGTTAACTCCATGTTTCCATGCAGAACTGCATAGAAAAACGAAGATACATCAGCTTTAGAACTACTGCTAGCACACAAATAGAAATGTGCCAGTAATGATACACTGTGGAGAAAAGAAACTGATGACTTTGGGGAAATATGATCAGTAACATTTCAATCTGTTTATACTTGGCAAAAAGTAGGGAAGCCCTTTTTGGGGAGTTCAACACAATAATTGCTGCCATTTGCTTCACATTGTTAATAAACTGTGTAATAAGTCTGTAATAGGCTCACAACCTCACACTAGTTAAATACTTCTGTTACTAAACCAATCGCTGCATTTATTGGAGTTAATGTTATATAATTGCTCAACTGGGATCTGCATGTCTAATATGGATTGCTTATTTTTGTAGTAATGCACTGATGCAATATGCTATAGTGTAAATGTGTATAAATACAGTTTAGAATGTCATGTATTAGAGGGAGCTAATACTTTTTACAGAATAGCGATATATGTTAACTTTATGTACTGTGCAACTCCATACATTTTTTCTATAATTTGATGTAGCACTTCTCCTGCACTGGCCATCCGTCTGCTGTTGTTTTCAATCATGTAACACAGACAACATTCAGTGGAACCAAGGAGTTGAGTGTAATGCCATTTAACACCCATACTTACTTTGGATTTTATTCCCATCCCTTTCCTGGAATTTTTTTTCACCGACCATCCTAACCTTTTGCCTTATGCCTTTCTCTTTTTATTTCCATTTTCCTTCTTCCTAAAGAAAACTGCTGCCCATCTCAAACAAAAAACAGAGACATCACCCTTTTACTTCCATCGCAACTCACTGGAAACATATAAAACATATAACATGACTAAATTTGCTTTAGCACAATGCATGTACCCTAACTGGCAGTAACTGTATTTTATAAACACTGAGTTGGGTTTGCTGTATAACTGAAGGTCAGAGCTAAGCCGAACAACATTTTGTGGTGCCATGCCACCACCCTCCTTACTTCTCTTATAAACATGCATCACTGCTATTTATAACCCTACTTGCCCCTCAGAACTATTATTGTGTCCTCATCTTAGCACTTATTTCCATTCCATCTTCTGATAGTTGTTTTGTATTTTTCTGCACTGTGCTCAGGCTCACTCCCTTACCCTGCCCCCACTTCCCACCCACACCAGATTTAAACCTAAGCACCTCCTACCACTAACTACATCACCAGCTACCAAAACAGATTTCCAAACTTCCTTACCTACCGCTTCTCCAGCAACCCATCCCCATCAATATACTTAATATTAACTACCTCTCACTACAAACCCGGTTGTAATCAATCTCTCCACTCTACTCCCACATCTTACATTTCACTAACAATCACACTCTACTCACATATATCCTCTGAGCGCATGAATCACTTCCTTCGACTAAGAAGGATACCTTTTACATGAACTTTCACCTCTGCTGACTTCACTGTCAACTCTAGCCCGCTATATAGTTTCTATTCATGCCTTACTCCATTTTTTACCAAACATTAAAGTCCAGGACAATACTCACAAAACACAACAGCCTCCTTCACCATTTATACATACTCTACACTAGTCTCAGTCTGGCTACCTATAACATTAGCTGCTTTCCTTTAAGTAAACCTCCTCTCTGGACCTTCATATATAGTTACTAGTCCCATAAAGAATTTCTGTATACTTATCTTCTCAGCTTTTCAAAACATACAGTATACTTCTCTCTTCTTACTTCCATCTCTAAACTTTTTGGCACAGTACACATCTCTGCTTCACCCACTGTCAGCTTCATATCTGTTCTATCCAGAAACGTTCACAGAAAACCAAACTTACATTGCCATTTCCTCTTTGCTGACACCTTAATCAACCCTACAGCCCTTCATGTATGCAAAAATAACCTAATAGAACCAGTCCTCTAAACATAACAAATTCAATCTATGCCTCAAAATTAAACAAAACGTTTTCTCCAGCACCAGCTATTCAGTCATCTATTTCTACTCTGTGATGACATAGACCCACACCCAGGCCCAGCATAACCATCTCAAAGTTATAACAAATCCTCGCAATACCCTACTAACAACAAACCCCAACATCTATCAAGCTCGCGTCTACTTCACTTCGTCAGACTCACTAATCATAGCACACCTCTTCATCAAACCCTATTTGCCGAAGTCTTTATTCATTGAACGATCTTTTCAGTGAACTTTTTCCCACAGTAAGTAACCAATGAGCCATTATCGAGAATTTGCCATTTTCCCCATTGTTGTGCACTCTTGGATTTGGTATAATTAGTTAGGAGAAGTGAGGTGGTGCAGCCTCCCACTGGGGTGGGTTTTAAATATGCTGATTTTATTGAGCTCAGTGAGTTGGCTCACTGTTACTTACCCTGTGAAATAGTTTCGCTGAAACAATTATTCGACAGATGATGATTCGACAAATAGGGTTCAACAAAGAGGTGTTTGACAATTAGTGATTTTTGACGAAGTGATATAGACCCACAAGCTCCACAGGCTGTCACCTGTATAGCATATGTAATACAGTTACAGAATTCCATGCACGGATAGGCCAACATCACCCATCATCACTGTAGCCACAGAAATCTGGCTGAAGCAAGAAGTAAAAAATGATGAAATCCTTTCTCCAGGCCGTTATGCATAAAACAATGAAAATATTGCCCTGTACCCTTATACCTCTCCTTTTTTAAGCAAGACTGAACTTCTTATCTCTTGTCTCAAAACTAAACAAGACACATCCTAATGTGTCATTGGCGTGTATATGTATACATGTATACATGTATATATATATATATATATATATATATATATATATATATATACACACCACAGAATAGCAAACGTTATCACAACCACCACTGCAAGGCACATAAAAAATTAAAACATACTAAAAACTCTTGAGTTCTTAAAACTGAAAATATAATGAATATATGGCTAGAAACTAGTGTTAAAACTAAAAGATAAGCACTTTTGGGTACATAGCTGTACCCTTCATCAGATCTAATAACTTCTCCTTAGTGTAAGAATTTAAACGTCAGCATCCACCAGTCACAGTTCAGTAGTTCAGTCTCCATGATAACATTCGCTAGCCTGTGGATTTATTTTCTACTTTATCCATCTTTAGCAGCCATATTTTTATTCTTTGTAGATATATATATATATATATATATATATATATATATATATATATATAGAGAGAGAGAGAGAGAGAGAAAGATACAGATATAGGTATAAATATATACCTCCTGGCAGCAATAATGAAGTAAAAAATAACCACCACAAACGAAGAAAGTGCAACATACACCCAGCCAGTGAATCTAACACAGGTTTATTGTAGAAATCTCTGTCTCTGATGGCTCAGCTCAAGAAAAGTCTTCAAAGATAAAGAGCAGCATGCAAAACTTGCCTAAAATACTATAGTCAAATAACAATTAAACAATTAAACAATTAAACGAGCATTCTCCAATTTAATTCTTTATTTAACCCATGTGGGTACAGAGTATTAAATTTCATGATATACACTGATTCCTTAGTTAAAAGCTGTTTTTTAAGAAAACATTCATCAAAAGGTGACACATTTATTTTCTATCAAATAGTTCCTTTTAGCGCTTCACTATTGCTATCATGAAATTGCTGGAAATGTACTGCTATAGAACTTTCTTCCTTTTTATCATAAATATTCCTTACATGTTCTAATAGTCTTACTTTGAATGCCCTCTTGGTCTCCCCAATATAAAATAAATTGCAAGGGCATCTGAGGGTGTAAACAACACCCTCAGTATCACAAGTGAAGTTATTTCAAGTTTCAAATGGAATACTATTAATTCTTGGAAAATTTTCTACCACAAATTTACAAGCTTTGCATTTATTACAGCAAGTAGTTCCCCTGATGTTTAACCTCTGATGTATATTCATAGATGGGGTACAAATTCTTCCTCTCACAATAAAATGTTATATGTTCCTACCCCTTCTATAGGAGATTCCCAACCTACCATCAAGCCATGTAGAAATATTTTTCAAAGAACACAAATATTTCCAGTGATATCTCATTTGTTCTACAACTATTGAGCTAAAACATCCAAATGTTGTAACAAAACAAATAAAATCCTTATGTCCTCTATCAGTCTTTTTGTAAGGGCCCAAGGGCTGTCTATTAACATAACAATTTCCTTTGTCAAAATTATTATATAATTTATTCCAACTCTTCTCAATTAGGCTTTTACTGTAGCATCTTTTAACAAACATGTCTATGGTTTTACCCAATTCTTGTTTAAAATCATAAATATTGTTGCATGACCTTGATATTCTAAGCATCTCACCATAGGGAAGTGCTTCCATGGTATGTGTGGGATGACAACTATGTCCATGCACAAACTGAGTACCTTGATCAAACTTTCTGTGCACTGACATCATTAATTCAGAACCATTCCTAATACTAATGACTGCATCCAAAAAAGGAATCTGTATTCCTATATTAAGGCCATCAAAATGTAAACCATATCTGTTGTTATGTAAAGAGCTAACAAATTGTGTTACTAATTCCTGTCCCCCCTCAGCTATAAAAATTAAATCGTCAATGTACATGTAGTACCTAATAACATGCTGACAAAAAACTTGTTCCTGTAGATGTATTCACTCTAAAAAAGGCCCATGCTTAGATTAATATACATGGAGGCAAAGGCAGCCCCCATTGCTGTGCCTTGTCTCTGCCTAAAAAGATTATTATTAAACTCAAAAAAGTTATGTGTAAGACAGAAATCTACCAATTCTACTATATTCTACCACTGGTGAAACACCTAAAAAAAATCTGAAAGCCTCCATGCCAAAACTATGGCTAATATTCATATAGAGGCTTTTGACATCTAATGTAAAGAGGTACATATTACTGTTCCACTTAATATCATTAATCTTTTGCAAAAAATCAAATATATCTCAAATGTAAGATGGCAAAATATATACTATAGGTGCTAAATAGCTATGTAAAAAAAGACCTAGTTTATGGGTGAAATATTCACAACCCAAAACTATAGGCCTCCCCGGTGGCCTATTTAAACCTTTACAAATCTTGGGGAGGCAATAAAAATATGCCATTTTGAATCCATCTGTATTAAACTTCTTCTTAATATCAGTTTCAGAAAAATATCCAAGTCTGGTACCTTTTTGCAATAACTGAACATACTCAGCAATTGCTTCATTATATGCCGACATATCAGTTCTTTCATAAATTGTATCATCCTCTAGATGTTCAATACACATGGCCATATACTGAATATAGTGCATGATGACAAGCTTATTCCCTTTATCTGAGGGTTTAAAAATTACATCCTTCATTTTACCTAAAGTTTGAAGAGCTTTCCATTCTGTGATGGACAAGTTATAATCAATTTGCTGTCTATTTTTAACACAATTATTAAACATATCTTCAATGGCATAATTCAACATATAGAAAAATAAACTACTTCTTCATTTAAAAATGGAGGTAAAAAAAACACTTTTAGTGTAAACATTGCTAGTATCTAACCTACAATAAGCATTAAAATTAACTGTCAGATTCACATGTAAAAAAACTTTCACACAAAGTATTCATACTATCATTACAATTTACCAAATTATCATCTGTATCTACTTTTCTAAAAAAATACTTTAGGTGCAGCTTTCTACTAAATTTAAACACATCACATTTGATGTCATAAATGTGAGGTACCACAGTGGGAATAAATTTCAAACCGCGGTTCAAAACCGCAAATTCACAATCAGAAAAAACATGTCCAGATAGATTTACAATGTAGCTATCACTTAATAGAGATATCAAATTATCTTTTACCTCTTTTATACCCCCTCTGGGGGTAGGAGTCCCTTTTTAAATGTCTTTGTTGTTTGGGGATGCATTTTCTGCCTTGCCTTCCTCACCTGTAGTTGTTGGTATCATTCTGAAAAGTTTGGTAATGTCGTTCCGGTTGCTGAGCTGGCAGCAAGACAGGGTATTCCTCTTGGTTTTCTGGCTCTTCATCACACAAAGTATAATGTCCATCTGATGCTGAAAATGAAGAATTGTTCATTTGGAAACCATCTTCTGCCCTCTGGAACCTCACATAATAGCAAGACTTCTTCCGACTGGCCTTTGAAATAAATGGCTTCCCATTTTCATAATCACGGAGGTCTCGTAGTAGTTTTCGCTTCTTCTTTACAACTAATTCCCTTTCATAATCTTTTAATTTTAGACTAATGTCATTGAGAAAAGCATCAAGCACTTGAGCATGTGTGCCTGCTGATAAAGTATTACACACTTTTTGATCTGATCTTTTAGCTCTTTCTGCTTAACCCTGTCACGCTCTAACAGGATATTATCCCACTCTAAAGTGCGCTTGTGTGCCGCTGCTACCCAACGTTTATGAAATTGTATGTCAGAAGCATTTTGTAGATCAACGGGCAGAGTCAGATCTTTAAATACTCTCAACCCCCTAGGTGTAATGTCCAGATCTAGATATTTTTGCAGACCGGACAAATTAAAGAAAGTAGACGTCTCTTTCCAAATACATTTTTCTAACTGTTCGAAAAGAGACTTACGTTCTTCAGATAAAGATGAAGGTAGCTTCCTTCCCACATTGTTGAATGGAATGTGGCAGCGTTTATTCCTTTCTTCTTCCCATTTGTCCCATGTAGTACACATAGTTTGGATATTACCAGCCCCATGATTGGACTGTGAATTATGATTCGGAGCACTATTTAGAAAGCTGTCCAAAGACATCTGTGAGCCATCTCCAATAGTCTCATGAAAAACACGCGGCAAGTTGTATTGTGGATTACTGGCTATAAATAGAAATGAAAAATGACCACCACAAATGAAAAATGTACAAAATACAACCAGCCAGTGAATCCAACACAGGTTTATTGTAGAAATCTCTGTCTCTGACGTCTCGGCCCAAGAAAAGCCTTCAAGGAGTAAAGAGCATCATACAAAACTTGACTAAAATACTATAGTCAATTAACAATTAAACAATTAAATGAGCATTCTCCAATTTAATTCTTGATTTAACCCATGTGGGTACAGAGTATTAAATTTCAAGATATACATTGCTTCCTTAGTTAAAAGCTGTTTTTTAAGAAGACATTCATCAAAAGATGACACATTTATTTTCTCTAAAATAGTTCCTTGTAGCCCTTCACTATTGCTATCATAAAATTGCTAGAAATGCACTGCTATAGAACTTTCTTCCTTTTTATTATAAACATCCCTTACATGTTCTAATAGTCTAACTTTGAATGCCCTCTTGGTCTCCCCAATATAAAATAAATTAGAAAGGCAACTGAGGGCGTAAACAACATCCTCAGTGTCACAAGTGAAGTTATTCCAAGTTTCAAAGGGAATACTATTAATATTATTTATATTTTTATTCTTTGTATGTACCTATATATATATATATATATATATATATATATATATATATATATATATATATATATATATATATATATATATATATATATATATATATATATATATAGAGAGAGAGAGAGGAGAGAGAGAGAAAGAGAAATAGGCATAGATATATACCTCCTGGCAACAATATTGAAGTAGTTGAAGAATTTTTCTATTGGGTTGCAACTGACATCACATATGAAGACTTCAGTATTTACTGGCAACCAACTAACAGCAAATCCTTAAACAAAGCATTAAACCTATTTGGTTTCACCCGAGTCATCACTCCCACCCCCAATCGATATAACAATCCCCCCCCAATATTGTCTGGATTCTGACCAACTCTCTGCACTCCATCCCTGATACCCCCAATGACCACCTACCTCCATTTATAAACAGAGACCATGCCATCACACTAAAACAACATCACCCAAACTTAGCCTGAAATCTCACTAGTTTCAATAAGGAAGCATTCATCTCACATTTTAAACTCTTTACTTGGAAACGACTTTTTATCAGTCCCCTTAGAGTAATCCTATTCAATGCTACCTTTCTCAGTGCCTTAAATATCTATGCCTGTATCAGAACAAAACAAATTCATTCAAATCAAATAAAATCAAATCAAATCCAACCCCCTGGCTGTCCAGAGAAAGAAAACAAGTAATGAAAGAACGGTATAAGAACTGAAAATACTGAAAAAGGTTCAATTGTAACTCAGACCTACTGCAATTACTACAATTTAAACAGATCAGAAAATGAACTTAAAAAATCAACAAGATAAAAGAGCCCATTACAGTATTATACAAAATACCAACCTAAAGAACCAGAAAATGTTTTGGCATTCCATTAGCCAAATGTTGCATTCTGGCCACATAGGCCAAACTTGCCCTGCCCTAAATGCTGATTGCATAGCCAACACATTTAATTAGCATTTCATACAGGTGGTAATCTCTCTCATGCAGAACTCTATTCCTGCTATAGTTACTAACCCACAATCAAACAATACTCCTCACAGACTATTTTCTTTTAGCTCATTCGTAATCTTCACTATCAAAAAACTTCTTACACTGCTAAAACTTACCAATTTTGCCCCCCAAATAACCTCTCCTCTGCATACCTAAAAATGTAGCAAACAGTCTAGCATTTCCAGTCTTCATACCAGTAAATCAGTCCATAAACGAAAACCATGTCCCTAGTCTCTGGAATAAATCTTATATTCTTCCTCTGCATACATGTAGCAATTCTACAGACTTCTCCAGCTACAGACCAATGACTATTCTCTCTCCTTTATCAAAAATATTTGAGAAATGCAGTCATTTCTAGCTCCTTAACTATATTTTGGACAAAAATCTTCTTCAGCACAACATGGCTTTCAGCTATGCCACACTACCACCACAGCCCACGTTAGTGTCACATCCTCCATAAATCAAATTAGAAATATAGATCACCTAGCATCTGCACTTTTCTGTGACCTTTCCAAAGTTTTTGATACTGTCCCCCATACTCTTCTTCTTTTATTGACTTCCTGCTCTTGGACTTGATATTCCCTTCTTCTCAAGGTTTGAGAGCTATCTCTGTAGGTAATCGCAATCTGCCAAATGGATAAATTCTTACTTCTCATTCCTCACTGTATCGGTTGGCGTCACTCAAGGATCCATCCTTGAACCAGTTCTCTTCAGCATATTCATAAATGACCTCCATAGAGCGAGCAAGCCATCTTGCAGTTTGCTGATGGCTCTAATCTTCTATGTTCTGCCATTAATTTAGACAAATTACAACAAATGTAGCAGGAATTCCCTACTGAAACACGGCTCTCTGATGTTCAACTGTTTCGCAATACCCCAAAAATGAAAATTATTCATAGTCACCCCTATACAACTCAGCAAACAAAATATCCTGCTTGTTCTATCCCCCCAAAAATCATGGCCAGACTGAATTAATATTGCATACAAAGGGTCTATATTATAACAGTGAACACGTAAAATAGCAAACGCTGTATAATCGACCCAAAAAAATGAAAACACAAAATGCCGAACAAACGGAACAGCAATTTTTTTTCCAGGGAAAAAAAAATCACTGCCCCCCCCCCAAAAAAAAACACAAAATAAAGTGGGAGGCTTCAACCACCACACTGAGCTGTGCCCCACCCCACCCCCTACTTAAATATACCAACTCCGAGATTACACCACTGTGTAGGGAACTTCAAAGTCCCAAAAATGGCCCAGTGATTTTTTTTCCCTGGAAAAAAATTGCTGTTCCTTGTCTTTGGGATTTTGCCATTTTGCCATTTAGCTTTCAATTAAACAGCATTCGCTATATTAAGTGTTTGCTTACTTAATAGGGAACCACATACAAAGCTGCTGGAAGTCACTATCTATAAGAACCTAAAATATGATACCCCACATAAAGGGAGGCAGTTAGAAAAACTCACAAAAACTGGGAGGCAGTTAGAAAAACTCACAAAAAACACGGAGCTTTGTACTGGATCAAACCTTATCTCATCACAGCAACCAGAAAGCATGTAGCCTGTATATGCCTATTGCCAGTTCTTCTTTATGCTTCATCACTATTGGTCAAGTTACAATCCACTCTACCCAGGACCCTAGATCAATGCCATAACAAGATTGTTAAATTTGACAGTAATATGCACAATAAATCCCACCATTATGTGGCCTTAAAACAGCACACATGGCTAGAATGGCCTTATTCCTTAAATTCTTCCAGCAACTATTTTCACATAATCTCCTTATCTGAACTAATCAGAGCCTAGCGCTAGCTAATATTTTACAACTCTGCTCATCAAATAGCCCATTTTGCTCCTCAGACCTGACTCGTCTTCTAATTTCTACGTCATGCAATTCAGCTGATAAGTCCATATGCTCCTCATATAGGGTCTATAGTATAACTTTGAATGATTAAAAGAGTGAACGCTCTTTAATCAACCCCTTAAAATCAAAAGCACTTAATCCAGAATGTTTGGATTTTTTTTTTTTTTTGGCGAAGCAGCGATTTTTTTCCCTGGAAATCGCTCTTCTCTATGGTCGGGATTTAGTGCTTTCAATTTTAAGGAGTCGATTAAAGAAAGTTCGCTCTTTTAATTGTTCAAAGTTATAATATAGACCCCTCATATATATCAGAATGTGCAACTCACTGCCCCTTGTGCTTATACAGATTCACAACTGCTACTCACAACTGTCCCATGTGGATTTCTTATAGCTCTGTGTGTTGTTCATTGTATATACAGAAATTCAAAAGGATGCGCTGTAATGATAACTAGACTGCTAATGAATTTCTAAAATTTTATCTGTATTCACTGTGCAAACTATTCTACATATCATTGTATTCCCCAACTTTATAAATCTACAGTATACACACAATATTGCAATATATCTGTGTATATCTTGGCTGTTTTGTGTGGAGCTTTTCTCAACGGGCATCCCATTGAAAAAAGGTATCATCTTGTGACAATTTGGACTATCCCGGTAAACAAATGCTAATAAAAAATAAACATAAAGGTTTGAATTTTACAGATATTTAACATTTCTACAGCAAAACCCAATGTAAATGGTATATTGTTGCATTGTCTCTGACAGCTAACTTCAGTACTTTATATGATGTGTCAGTGCCCTCTCTGTGCCATCTAGCATAAGTACTTTAGCTAGTGTGTCGGTGTACTATTTGTGTCCTCAAATGTCAGTGCTTTACCTGGTGTGTCACAGCACTGTCTGTGACATCTAACATCAGTACTTTACCTGGTGGTTGGTGCACTGTCTATGACATCTAACTTCAATACTTTACCATTGTGTGTTGGTGCTCTTTCTGTGACATCTAACATCAGTACTTTACCTCTTGCGTCAGTGCTCTCTCCATGATATCTAACATTTGTACTTTTCCTGGTGTGTCAGTGCCCTGTCCATGGCATCTAACATCAGTACTTTACCTGGTGTATCTGTGCCCTGTCTGTGACATCTAACATCAATACTTTGCCATGTATGTCTGCGCACTGCTTTTAACATTTAACATATGTACTTTACTTGTTGTGTCAGTGTCTTGTCCATAACATCTGTCAGTATGATACCTGGTGTGTCAGTACCCTGTCCATGTGTTGGCTCACTGTCTATGAAATCTAAGATCAGTACTTTACCTGGAGTGTTGGTGCATTGCCTGTGACATCTAACATCTGTACTTTTCCTGGTGTGTTGGAGCTCTGTCCATGACATCTAACATCAGTACTTTACCTGGTGTGTTGGTGCACTATTCATAACATATAAGATCAGTACTTTACCTGGTGGGTTGGTGCACTGTCCAAAATATCTAACATCAGTAGTTTACCTGATGTGTCGGTGCATTGTCCATGACATCTAACATCAGTACTTTACCTGGTGTGTTGGTGCACTGTCTGTGACATCTGTTAGTAATTTACCTGGTGTGTTGGTACACTGTCTGTGACATTTAACATCAGTACTTTACCTGATGTGTTGGTGCACTGTCTGTGACATCTAACATCAGTACTTTACCTGGTGTGCTCGTGCACTGTCTCTGACATCTGTCAGTACTTCAACTGGTGTGTTGGTGCACAGTCCATGACATCTACCATCAGTACTTTACCTGGTGTGTTAATGCACTGTCTGTGACATCTAACATCAGTACTTTACCTGGTGTGTTGGTGCACTGTCTCTGACATCTAACATCAGTACTTTACCTGGTGTGTTGGCGCACTGTCTCTGACATCTGTCAGTACTTCACCTAGTGTGTTGGTACACTGTCTGTGACATCTAACAGCAGTACTTTACCTGGTGTGTTGATGCACTGTCTGTGACATCTAACATCAGTAATTTACCTGGTGTGTTGGTGCACTATCTGTGACAGCTAACATCAGTACTTTACCTGGTGTGTTGGCGCACTGTCTCTGACATCTGTCAGTACTTTACCTGGTGTGTTGGTACACTGTCTGTGACATCTAACATCAGTACTTTACCTGGTGTGTTGGCGCACTCTCTGACATTTGTCAGTACTTCACCTGGTGTGTTGGTGCACTGTCCATGACATCTAACATCAGTACTTTACCTGGTGTTTTGGTGCTCTGTCTGTGACATCTGTTATTACTTTACCTGGTGTTTTGGTACACTGTCTGGGACATCTAACATCAGTACTTTACCTGGTTTGTTGGTGCACTGTCTGTGACATCTGTCAGTACTTTACCTGGTATGTTTGTGCACTGTTTGTGACATCTAACATCTCACATTTCTCATTGTGTTGGTGCACTGTCCATGACATCTAACGTCTGTAATTTACCTGATGTGTTGGTGCACTGTCCATGATGTCTAAGATCAGTACTTTTCCTGGCATGTTGGTGCCCTGTCAGTGACATCTATAAGTACTTTACCTGGTGTGATGGTGCACTGTCCATGATATCTAACATCAGTACTTTTCATGGTGTGTTGGTGCCCTGTCAGTGACATTTATAAATACTTTACCTGGTGTGTTGGTGTACTATCCATGACATGTAACATCAATACTTCACCTGATGTATTGTAGCTCTGTCTGTGACAACTAGCAATACTTTACCTGGTGTGCTGGTACACTGTCCATGGCATGTAACAGCAGTACTTTATCTGGTGTGTTGGTGCACTGTCCATGATATCTAACATCAGTACTTTACCTGATGTGATGGTACGCTGTCTCTGACATCTAACATCAGTAGTTTACCTAGTATGTTGTGGCACTGTCTGTGACATCTAACATCTGTACTTTTCCTGATGTATTGGTGCACTGTCCATGAGATCTAAAATCAGGACTTTACTTGGTGTGTTGATGCCCTGTCTCTGACATCTGACATCAGTACTTTACCTGGCGTGTTGATGCCCTGTCTCTGACATCTAACATCAGCACTTTACCTGGTGTGTTGGTACACTGTCTGTGATATCTGACATTATTACTTTACCTGGTGTCTTGTTACACTGTCTGTGACATCTAACATCATTCATTTCACTGATGAGTCAGTGCACTGTCTGTGACATCTAACATCAGTACTTTTCTGGTGTGTCGGTGCACTGTCCATGACATCTAACATCAGTACAGTACCTTGTGCACCAGTTCCCTGTCTGTGACATCTGTCAGTACTTTACCTGGTGTGTTTGTGCATTGTCTGTGACATCTAACATCTCATGTTTTCCGGTGTCTTGGTGCACTGTACATGACATCTAACATCTGTAATTTACCCAATGTGTTGGTGCACTGTCCATGATATCTAAGATCAGTACTTTACCTGGTGTGTTGGTGCACTGTCTGTGACATCTACCATCAGTGCTTTACCTGGTGTAATGGTGCACTGTCTGTGACATCTGTCAGTACTTTACCTGGTGTGTTGATACACTGTTTGTGACATCTAACATCAGTACTTTACCTGGTGTGTTAGTACACTGTCTGTGACATCTAACATCAGTACATTACCTGATGTCTTGGCGCACTGTCTGTGACATCTAACATCAGTACTTTACCTGGTGTGTTGGTGCACTGTACATGACATCTAACATCTGTAATTTACCCAATGTGTTGGTGCACTGTCCATGATATCTAAGATCAGTACTTTACCTGGTGTGTTGGTGCATTGTCTGTGACATCTACCATCAGTGCTTTACCTGGTGTATTGGTGCACTGTCTGTGACATCTGTCAGTACTTTACCTGGTGTGTTGATACACTGTTTGTGACATCTAACATCAGTACTTTACCTGTTGTGTTAGTGCACTGTCTGTGACATCTGTCAGTACTTTACCTGGTGTGTTGGTGCACTGTCCATGATATCTAACATCAGTAGTAATTTACCTGATGTGTTGCTACACCGTATGTGACATCTAACATCAGTACTTTACCTGGTGTGTTGGTGCACTGTCCATGAGATCTAACATCAGTACTTTACCTGGTGTGTTGTTGCACTGTCTGTGACATCTGTCAGTATTTTACATGGTGTGTTGGTGCACTCTCCATGACATCTAACATCAGTACTTTACCTGGTGTGTTGGTGCACTGTCTGTGACATCTGTTAGTAATTTACCTGGTGTGTTGGTACACTGTCTGTGACATCTAACATCAGTACTTTACCTGATGTGTTGGCGCACTGTCTGTGACATCTAACATCAGTACTTTACCTGGTGTGTTGGTGCACTGTCTGTGACATCTAACATCAGTAATTTACCTGGTGTGTTGGTGCACTATCTGTGACATCTAACATCAGTATTTTCCCTGGTGTGTTGGTGCGCTGTCTCTGACATCTGTCAGTACTTTACCTGGTGTGTTGGTACACTGTCTGTGACATCTAACATCAGTACTTTACCTCTTGTGTTGGCGCACTCTCTGACATTTGTCAGTAATTCACCTGGTGTGTTGGTGCACTGCCCATGACATCTAACATCAGTACTTTACCTGGTGTATTGGTGCTCTGTCTGTGACATCTGTTATTACTTTACCTGGTGTTTGGGTACATTGTCTGGGACATCTAACATCAGTACTTTACCTGGTGTGTTGATGCACTGTCTGTGACATCTGTCAGTACTTTACCTGGTGTGTTTGTGCACTGGCTGTGAAATCTAACATCTCACATTTCTCAGTGTGTTGGTACACTGTCCATGACATCTAACATCTGTAATTTACCCGATATGTTGGTGCACTGTCCATGATATCTAAGATCAGTACTTTTCCTGGCATGTTGGTGCCCTGTCAGTGACATCTATAAATACTTTCCCTGGTGTGTTGGTGCACTGTCCATATCTAACATCAGTACTTTTCCTGGTGTGTTGGTGCCCTGTCAGTGACATTTATAAATAATTTACCAGGTGTGTTGGTGCACTGTCCATGACATCAAACATCAGTACTTTACCCGGTGTTGGTACACTATCCATGACATGTAACATCAGTACTTCACCTGATGTACTGTAGCCCTGTCTGTGACATCTATCAATACTTTACCTGGTGTGTTGGTACACTGTCCATGGCATGTAACATCAGTACTTTATCTGGTGTGTTGGTGCACTGTCCATGATATCTAACATCAGTATTTTACCTGATGTGTCGCTACACTGTCTCTAACATCTAACATCAGTAGTTTACCTAGCATGTTGTGGCACTGTCTGTGACATCTAACATCTGTACTTTTCCTGATGTGTTGGTGCACTGTCCATGAGATCTAAAATCAGGACTTTACTTCGTGTGTTGGTGCACTGTCTGTAACATCTGTTAGTAATTTACCTGGTGTGTTAGTACACTGTCTGTGACATGTAACATCAGTACTTTACCTGATGTGTTGGCACACTGTCTGTGACATCTAACATCAGTACTTTACCTGGTGTGTTGGTGCACTGTCTGTGAAATCTAACATCGTAATTTATCTGGTGTGTTGGCGCACTGTCTCTGACATCTGTCAGTACTTTACCTGGTGTGTTGGTACACTGTCTGTGACATCTAACATCAGTACTTTACCTGGTGTGTTGGCGCACTCTCTGACATTTGTCAGTACTTCACCTGGTGTGTTGGTGCACTGTCCATGACATCTAACATCAGTACTTTACCTGGTGTGTTGGTGCTCTGTCTGTGACATCTGTTATTACTTTACCTGGTGTTTTGGTACACTGTCTGGGACATCTAACATCAGTACTTTACCTGGTGTGTTGGTGCACTGTCTGTGACATCTAACATCTCACGTTTCTCAGTGTGTTGGTGCACTGTCCATGACATCTAACATCTGTAATTTACCCGATGTGTTGATGCACTGTCCATGATATCTAAGATCAGTACTTTTCCTGTCATGTTGGTGCCCTGTCAGTGACAACTATAAATACTTTACCTGGTGTGTTGGTGCACTGTCCATGTTATCTAACATCAGTACTATTCATGATGTGTTGGTGCCCTGTCAGTGACATTTATAAATACTATACCTGGTGTGTTGGTGCACTCTTCATGACATCAAACATCAGTACTTTACCCGGTGTTGGTGCACTATCCATGACATGTAACATCAGTACTTCACCTGATGTATTGTAGCCCTGTCTCTGACATCTATCAATAATTTACCTGGTGTGTTTGTACACTGTCCATGGCATGTAACGTCAGTACTTTATCTGGTGTGTTGGTGCACTGTCCATGATATCTAACATCAGTACTTTACCTGATGTGTCGGTACACTGTCTCTGACATCTGACATCAGTACTTTACCTGGCGTGTTGATGCCCTGTCTCTGAGATCTAACATCAGTACTTTACTTGGTGTGTTGGTACACTGTCTGTGATATCTGACATCATTACTTTACCTGATGTGTTGGTGCACTGTCCATGAGATCTAAAATCAGTACTTTACCTGATGTGTCAGTACACTGTCTCTGACATCTAACATCAGTAGTTTACCTAGTATGTTGTGGCGCTGTCTGTGACATCTAACATCAGTACTTTACCTGGTGTGTTGGTGCTCTGTCTGTGACATCTGTTATTACTTTACCTGGTGTTTTGATACATTGTCTGGGACATCTAACATCAGTACTTTACCTGGTGTGTGGGTGCACTGTCTGTAACATCTGTCAGTACTTTACCTGGTGTGTTTGTGCATTGTCTGTGACATCTAACATCTTACATTTCTCAGTGTGTTGGTACACTTTCCATGACATCTAACATCTGTAATTTACCCGATGTGTTGGTGCACTGTCCATGATATTTATGATCAGTACTTTTCCTGGCATGTTGGTGCCCTGTCAGTGACATCTTTAAATACTTTGCCTGGTATGTTGGTGCACTGTCCATGATATCTAACATCAGTACTTTTCATGGTGTGTTGGTGCCCTGTCAGTGACATTTATAAGTACTTTACCAGGTGTGTTGGTGCACTGTCCATGACATCAAACATCAGTACTTAACCCGGTGTTGGTGCACTATCCATGACATGTAACATCAGTACTTCACCTGATGTATTGTTGCCCTGTCAGTGACATTTATAAATATTTTACCAAGTGTGTTGGTGCACTGTCCATGATATCTAACATCAGTACTTTACCTGATGTGTCGGTACACTGTCTCTGACATCTAACATCAGTAGTTTACCTAGTATGTTGTGGCACTGTCTGTGACATCTAACATCTGTACTTTTCCTGATGTGTTGGTGCACTGTCCATGAGATCTAAAATCAGGACTTTACTTCGTGTGTTGGTACACTGTCTGTGACATCTGTTAGTAATTTACCTGGTATGTTGGTACACTGTCTGTGACATGTAACATCAGTACTTTACCTGATGTGTTGGCACGCTGTCTGTGACATCTAACATCAGTACTTTACCTGGTGTGTTGGTGCACTGTCTGTGAAATCTAACATCAGTAATTTATCTGGTGTGTTGGTGCACTCTCTGACATATGTCAGTACTTCACCTGGTGTGTTGGTGCACTGTCCATGACATCTAGCATCAGTACTTTACCTGGTGTGTTGGCGCACTGTCTCTGACATATGTCAGTACTTCACCTGGTGTGTTGGTGCACTCTCCATGACATCTAACATCAGTACTTTATCTGGTGTGTTGGTGCTCTGTCTGTGACATCTGTTATTACTTTACCTGGTGTTTTGGTACACTGTCTGGGACATCTAACATCAGTACTTTACCTGGTGTGTTGGTGCACTGTCTGTGACATCTGTCAGTACTTTACCTGGTGTGTTTGTGCACTGTCTGTGACATCTAACATCTCATGTTTCTCAGTGTGTTGGTGCACTGTCCATGACATCTAACATCTGTAATTTACCCGATGTATTGATGCACTGTCCATGATATCTAAGATCAGTACTTTTCCTGGCATGTTGGTGCCCCGTCAGTGACATCAATAAATACTTTACCTGGTGTGTTGGTGCACTGTCCATGATATCTAACATCAGTACTTCCATGGTGTGTTGGTGCCCTGTCAGTGACATTTATAAATACTTTGCCAGGTGTGTTGGTGCACTGTCCATGACAACAAACATCAGTACTTTACCCGGTGTTGGTGCACTATCCATGACATGTAACATCAGTACTTCACCTGATGTATTGTAGCCCTGTCTGTGACATCTATCAATACTTTACCTGGTGTGTTGGTACACTGTCCATGGCATGTAACATCAGTACTTTATCTGGTGTGTTGGTGCACTGTCCATGATATCTAACATCAGTACATTACCTGATGTGTCGGTACACTGTCTCTGACATCTAACATCAGTAGTTTACCTAGTATGTTGTGGCACTGTCTGTGACATCTAACATCTGTACTTTTCCCTGATGTGTTGGTGCACTGTCCATGAGATATAAAATCAGGACTTTACTTCGTGTGTTGGTGCACTGTCTGTGACATCTGTTAGTAATTTACCTGGTGTGTTGGTACACTGTCTGTGACATGTAGCATCAGTACTTTACCTGATGTGTTGGCACACTGTCTGTGATATCTAACATCAGTACTTTACCTGGTGTGTTGGTGCACTGTTTGTGAAATCTAACATCAGTAATTTATCTGGTGTGTTGGTGAACTATCTGTGACATCTAACATCAGTACTTTACCTGGTGTGTTGGCGCACTGTCTCTGACATCTGTCAGTACTTTACTGGTGTGTTGGTACACTGTCTATGACAGCTAACATCAGTACTTTACCTGGTGTGTTGGCGCACTCTCTGACATTTTTCAGTACTTCACCTGGTGTGTTGGTGCACTGTCCATGACATCTAACATCAGTACTTTACCTGGTGTGTTGGTGCTCTGTCTGTGACATCTCTTATTACTTTACCTGGTGTTTTGGTACACTGTCTGGGACATCTAACATCAGTACTTTACCTGGTGTGTTGGTGCACTGTCTGTGACATCTGTCTGTACTTTACCTGGTGTGTTGGTGCACTGTCCATGACATCTAACATCTGTAATTTACCCGATGTGTTGATGCACTGTCCATGATATCTAAGATCAGTACTTTTCCTGTCATGTTGGTGCCCTGGCAGTGACATCTATAAATACTTTACCTGGTGTGTTGGTGCACTGTCCATGTTATCTAACATCAGTACTTTTCATGATGTGTTGGTGCCCTGTCAGTGACATTTATAAATACTTTACCTGGTGTGTTGGTGCACTGCTCATGACATCAAACATCAGTACTTTACCCAGTGTTGGTGCACTATCCATGACATGTAACATCAGTACTTCACCTGATGTATTGTAGCCTTGTCTGTGACATCTATCAATCATTTACCTGGTGTGTTGGTACACTGTCCATGGCATGTAACGTCAGTACTTTATCTGGTGTGTTGGTGCACTGTCCATGATATCTAACATCAGTACTTTACCTGATGTGTCGGTACACTGTCTCTGACATCTGACTTCAGTACTTTACCTGGCGTGTTGATGCCCTGTCTCTGAGAACTAACATCAGTACTTTACCTGGTGTGTTGGTACACTGTCTGTGATATCTGACATCATTACTTTACCTGGTGTGTTGTTACACTGTCTGTGATATCTAACATCATTCATTTCCTTGATGAGTCAGTGCACTGTCTGTGACATCTAACATTAGTACTTTTCTGGTGTGTCAGTGCACTCTCCATGTCATCTAACATCAGTACATTACCTTGTGTGTCAGTTACCTGTCTGTGACACCTGTCAGTACTTTACCTGATGTGTTGGTGCACTGTCTGTTGCATCTAACATCTCATGTTTCCCGGTGTCTTGTGCACTGTACATGACATCTAACATCTGTAATTTACCCAATGTGTTGGTGCACTGTCCATGATATCTAAGATCAGTACTTTACCTGGGGTGTTGGTGCACTGTCTGTGACATCTACCATCAGTGCTTTACCTGGTGTATTGGTGCACTGTCTGTGACATCTGTCAGTACTTTACTTGGTGTGTTGATACACTGTTTGTGACATCTAACATCAGTACTTTACCTGTTGTGTTAGTGCACTGTCTGTGACATCTGTCAGTACTTTACCTGGTGTATTGGTGCACTGTCTGTGACATCTGTCAGTACTTTACCTGGTGTGTTGGTGCACTGTCCATGATATCTAACATCAGTAGTAGTTTACCTGATGTGTTGGTAACCTGTCTGTGACATCTAACATCAGTGCTTTACCTTGTGTGTTGGTGCACTGTCCATTACATATAAGATCAGTACTTTACCTGGTGTACTGTTGCACTGTCCATAATATCTAATGTCGGTAGTTTACCTGATGTGTCGGTGTATTGTCCATGACATCTAACATCAGTACTTATCTGGTGTGTTCTTGTACTGTCTGTGACATCTAACAATTGTACTTTACTTGGTGTGTTGTTGCACTGTCTGTAACATCTGTCAGTATTTTACCTGGTGTGTTGGTGCACTGTCTTTGACATCTGTCAGTACTTTACCTGGTGTGTTAGTGCACTGTCCATGGCATCTAACATCAGTACTTTACCTTGTGTGTCACTGCCCTGTCAGTGACATCTGTCAGTACTTTACCTGGTGTGTTGATGCACTGTCTGTGACATCTGTTAGTACTTTACCCAGAGTGTTGGTGCACTGTCCATAATTTCTAACATTAGTACTTTACCCAGTGTTGGTGTACTGTCTGTGACATCTGTTATTACTTTCCCAGTGTGCTGGTGCAATGTCCATGACATCTAACATCAGTGCTTTGCCTGTTGTGTTGGCGCCCTGTCTGTGACATCTAACATCCATAATTTACCTGATGAGTCACCGCCCTGTCCATAACATCTAACATTAGTACTTTACGGGTCTATATTAGAAGAGCGAAGTGACGAAAGAGCGAACACTCTTTCGTTGACATGTAAAACCCGATGTCTGAAAAAAATCACTGGTCCATTCTCGGGACTTTACTATCTTCTCCACTGTGGTGTGATCCCAGAGTTGGTATATTTAAGTGAGGTGGGGGGGTGTCTTTATAATTTTTTTTTTTGGAACAGCGATTTCTTTTTTCCTGGGAAAAAAAATCGCTGTTCCGTAACTTCACTGTTTTCCGACTTTGGGTTTTACGTGTTAACAAAAGAGTGTTCACTCTTTCGTTATTTTATTCTTCTAATATAGACACATACTTTACCTAGTGTGTTAGCGCCCCATCCATGACATCTAACACCAGTACTTTACCTGGTGTGTCAGTGCACTGTCCATGAGGCTTGTCAGTACTTTACCTGCTGTGTTGGTGCATTGTCCATAACATGCTATAAGTGTACTTTAGCAGGTGTGTCACTGCCCTGTCTATGACATTTAACATCAATACTTTGCCAGGTGTGTCTGTGCCCTGCCTGAGACATTTAATATCAATGCTTTACCTACTACATCAATGCACTGTTAGTGGCGTGTAACATCATTACTTTCCTGGGCATGTCAGTTCACTGTCTGTGGCATCTAACATCAGTTATCTGTCATGTTGATGCCATATCCATGACATCTAGTGTTAGTGTTTATCAGGTATAAATCAAAAAATGACACCAGCTGGTCACAAAGAAAATCAACTAGTAATCAAAATAACAAAGGACTATTGTTGAATGGATTCCAAGAACCAAATATTGTAGGGAAAATACAGAGGAAGCTGAAATGCAGACAAATAACCGATTGATTCTTGTTGAAAAAGTCATCCTTGCTAAGTACTTTCATCGTTCTAACACTGGACTTCTTCAGAGCGTGGGTGCAGCATAAACTGAACTACCTTACATACACATAGTAAAAGTAAGCCAATCGCATCAGTCAGTCAGCTAATCATTAAAAACATTCAACAGCAGTCCCTTGGTTTTTTGATTACTTTATCGGGTATGTCCATGTACATTAGTAGTTTACCTAGTGCATCACTGCATTGTCTATGACATCCAGCATCAACACTTTGCCAGGTATGTCTGTGCACTGCCTTTGATATTTAACATAAGCACTTTGCCTTGTGTGTCGGGCACTGTCCGTGGCATCTAACATCAGAGCTTTATCTGGTATGTTGTTGCACTGTGTATGACATCTAACTTCAGACCTTTACCAGGTGTGTCTGAGCAGTGAAAGAGGTTGCATGGTTCATAGTAGGCTAGCTCCCCTTATGAGCTATTTTAAGCCTAGCCAATTTATATCAGTTAAAAATCCAACCCTGTACTTTGTGTCTGTGGGGTAAACAACTTTACCATTATGCCAACCCCTCTCCCACTAGTTCAACTTAGATTTGTGATATATTTTGCACAGTTATAGGCTTGTTAAACAAACGAAACATACTGAGTCAAGTATCAGCGGACGATGTAGGATGAGGTGATTACATAATGACCTGTAATAATGCATGGGCAATGCACAGTAAAGGGAGAGATTATGAGGGCAAGGGGAGTAACAAAGATACATTGCAGAAAAGCAATGGAGAGTTGTAAATTGAATTACTGGTGTAAAGCATTTAGAGAGGATAAGGTGGGCAGGATGTCAGCTGTTGTTAAAGTGCATTTAGAGAGGATAAGGTGGGCAGGATGTCAGCTGTGGTTAAAGCACATTTAGAGAGGATAAGGTGGGCAGGATGTCAGTTGTGGATAAAGCGCATTTAGAGAGGATAAGGTGGGCAGGATGTCAGCTGTTGTTAAAGCGCATTTAAAGAGGATAAGGTGGGCAGGATGTCAGCTGTTGTTAAAGCGCATTTAAAGAGGATAAGGTGGGCAGGATGTCAGCTGTGGGTAAAGCGCATTTAAAGAGGATAAGGTGGGCAGGATGTCAGCTGTGGGTAAAGCGCATTTAAAGAGGATAAGGTGGGCAGGATGTCAGCTGTGGTTAAAGCGCATTTAAAGAGGATAAGGTGGGCAGGATGTCAGCTGTGGTTAAAGCGTATTTAGAGAGGATAAGGTGGGCAGGATGTCAGCTGTGGTTAAAGTGCATTTAAAGAGGATAAGGTGGGCAGGATGTCAGCTGTGGTTAAAGCGTATTTAGAGAGGATAAGGTGGGCAGGATGTCAGCTGTGGTTAAAGTGCATTTAAAGAGGATAAGGTGGGCAGGATGTTAGCTGTGGTTAAAGCGCATTTAAAGAGGATAAGGTGGGCAGGATGTCAGCTGTGGTTAAAGCGCATTTAAAGAGGATAAGGTGGGCAGGATGTCAGCTGTGGTTAAAGCGCATTTAGAGAGGATAAGGTGGGCAGGATGTCAGCTGTGGTTAAAACGCATTTAGAGAGGATAAGGTGGGCAGGATGTCAGCTGTGGTTAAAGCACATTTAGAGAGGATAAGATGGGCAGGATGTCAGCTGTTGTTAAAGCGCATTTAAAGAGGATAAGGTGGGCAGGATGTCAGCTGTGGTTAAAGCGCATTTACAGTGGATAAGGTGGGCAGGATGTCAGTTGTGGTTAAAGCACATTTACAGTGGAAAAGGTGGGCAGGATGTCAGCTGTGGTTAAAGCGCATTTAGAGAGGATAAGGTGGGCAGGATATCAGCTGTGGTTAAAGCGCATTTACATTGGATAAGGTGGGCAGGATGTCAGCTGTGGTTAAAGCGCATTTACATTGGATAAGGTGGGCAGGATGTCAGCTGTGGTTAAAGTGCATTTAGAGTGGATAAGGTGGACAGGATGTCATCTGTGGTTAAAGCGCATTTAGAGAGGATAAGGTGGGCAGGATGTCAGCTGTGGTTAATGTAGAAGCAGATTAATTAGTACATTGTTTAATGTGGTCTAGCAGTGATGCTTTCAATGAGTTAATGGCGGGTTTGGTTGTGAATATTTCAAGGAACCTAATTCTACACTGCATGCTGTGTCTGAGATGCTGTGAGTAATAAACTCTTGGCACCAGGAGGATAGTTTCTTTAAGGGTATAGATTTTCATTGCTATCTAAAGTATAACACAGTTAATCACAGAAGAAATGATAGAGGATGCCATAACTGAATTACTGACAATAGCGTGCATGTTGGGCTGGGAGGTTTTTAATCCGGCATTGTGTCTACTGTCCTTTTTGAAACAGTTTGGTTGTGAAA